>NC_089589.1:99480283-99780283 GCF_019320115.1 Miscanthus floridulus
CCACCATGATGGTTTTCTGGATAAACCTTGCTGAAAACACAAATTCACCAAAACTTGTGGAATTTATTTGTTTAAACCCCTAAACCTATGTTGATGATCATATTCATGCATTTATACAAGTTATATTGATGGTTTATGATGGGTGTTAACTACCATCGACAAAGGGAGAAGTAGTTGATGTGGTTGTTCGACGACCTCGTCCTGCGTCTACACCGATCCACTACCATGCATCGACCGACAGCGGGGTCACCGCAGATGCAGCGCATGGACAAGCACGTCGCTCATAGGCTGCGGAGGTCATCCATGGGCCGCTCTGAGGTCGTAGCGAGGTGGTCGGCGATGTCAATTTACACCTTAGCAGGGAGCGCCGTCTACGACATGGGGTGCTGCCTCACTGCCATGATTGCCGGCATGGATGGAGGTACAACATGTGGATGGCGTGGCATACGTTGATTGAGGAGGATTTATTATGATGAACTTGTTTCACAGTTATTTAAAGAGTATCGTCCGGCCATGCAGTGCACTGTGCCACTTGATCTTGGATGTTGGACGCAATCTTGAAGGTGTAGCCCACAACATCGTTGTTGGGTATGGCATCTTCTTATGTGTGAATCACACTCCTAATTGATGACCATTGTGGCGGTTGCTTTTCCAATGTTTTTTAATGCTTTGGGTACACTACGAAGCCAAGCGTTGGTGATTCTTACGCCTCACAGATATAAATCCGTAAGCGTATGGATATCGTCATAGCTTTCACCCGGGACTATTCCAAGGTATCAATTTCCACGGGGAACGTGAAGTGTACTAATCCTAAACTAGTTTGTACGGGTGTAGTGATGGTAAAAATAAAGATAAATAGGCGGGTTGATAGAGTACTATAATGATAGCACTAAGCTCTTCTAGATAACCAAGCAGATTAGAGTTACTAACATTGATTACTTCGGGCACCTGGGACCAGCCAACTCACAGATAGGGATGAGAAGGGCAGCGGCGAGCCCACCCCTAAGTCCTACAGAACAGAGCTAACGTGATGGAATACGTAGGCCGGACATAGCTGTCACCACCCACTACTATCCGTTGAACTGAATGCAAACCAAGGTAACCACTAGTCTAGATACCACGTCTACACTATTGACTGCTACCTTACTTGTCGACAAAGCTAGGTATCTATGCAAAGTATAAACTATGCAATAGACAAGGAACCAGTAAACAACTTAAATAAATACTGAAATGCTTAATTCAATTAATTGAATAAAGGAACTAAATTTATCATACCAGAATCCATATCCGCCAGGTACAAAGTTTTACAATGGGATGGAAGCACCACCCAAGGGGCACCTCCTAAGGGGGAAGAGTGTGATACAATGAGGTACGAGTTACAAGTGAAGAAGTGCCCCTTTATTTATAGGTGTTACTAGTGAAAACTAATCCTTGAGTTGTCGATGTGGTACGAAAATCTTGTGCATTGCTAAGTGTTGGGCGGCTGCTGCTTCATTATGGGCTGCAAGGGAGCAACTCGCTGGGCCTCCATGTGCATGGTGCTTACGCGCGCTCTTCCTGATGTGCGGACAGCCTCATGCCTGAAGTCAATTACCAGAGCCGGGGACTATCTCCAGCGTGAATGCATGCATGCACGATGGCTGATCCTGATGGCCTGTTTGTTGGCATCCTATGTTGGCTGCATGCAGGAAACAAGCTGCCGGCTTGGGGCCAACCTGGCCTATCTAAATATAGCAGCAATTTGTCCGCTTTTACGGTCTTGACGAGATCTTCATAGTGACGTACTCGAATCTGCCATTTGAGGACACTTGTGATGTCGATATTTTAAATTGTTTTAAACGTCCGATTTGCGCCAAACTCGTGTTTGCCCATATAATGTCATTTCCTGCATAATTTGGGCCGTCTTGCAAAATACTTGGAAATACCAAAACTTGTGGAATTTGTTAGTATAAACCTGATTTTCTACGTTGGATTATTTAAACCAGGCAATTCTTTAATACTTAGGTGGTTGGAAATATGTCCATAACGACCGCCAACAAGCTCCCCCACACTTAGATCTTTGCTCGTCCCGAGTAAAGTATATGAATCAAGAACAAGGATTGAGCAAGACTAATGTGGTTTGAAGCACAACTTCTCAGGATGTGAAGCTAGCATAAATGTTATTCCAAGATATTCCTCATAACTATGGGATGTGAAGTGGCTGGCTATGATACTTACCTTGGGCAGTTGAGAAATGGAACAACTTGAGTGAAGAAATGACTCCTCTATCTTTCAAGCATGCTTGAAGTTTTTAGATAAATTTTAAAACAGAAAATCCTAGTTCACTATACTCCTCAAATGGTACTATCAAATCGGTTAGTGGTTTTGTATGTCCTCACCAAGGCACATTTTCAGATGCCTTCTCATCCTACTTCTAATGGCTTATGTGGAGCTCTGGGTATGATAAAGAGTAGTATACTTGTATTGCATATATTGTAAAGTCAAAGCTTGAATCCAAGGAGAAAAATGTCACTCTTAGATCAAGATGTGTATGTGTGTGGAACATGGTAATGATACTCCTTAGCAAATATGATGTCTCTCCCTCTCTCATATTATATTGTGAGAACATTGCTATCTTTTCTCTTTTTTTCTTTGCCCGAGCCTTCATGTGCTCTTATATATTTTTCTTTTTTTCTATACTTGGACCTTCATGTGTCCATATTTTTCCTTATATATTTGTTGTACTTTTGGCATAGCCCATGTCTCTTTTGCAAATATATTGGAGAGAGGTCACATTTTGAAACTTGGAGTATTTATTTGGTGTATGTGGAAGGCATGTTTTTGTGTACTTCTAGTGTAGAAGTAGCATGTATATGTGGCATGTACGTGATCTTGATCTTGGGAGCGTGATAATTCTCTCAACAAGGGTCAACAAGACTAGACGAAACTCAATACAATAGGAAGTAGCCTATAAAGAAAGCTTGTATCATGGCAAATCATATATATGGTTGTGGTAGGACATATGAACCGTTGAGGAGATGTGAAGCTAGAGGTTTTAGAATTTTGCTCAAAATAAAATTCACCAAGCAATGCTCAATTAAGAAAAGAAGAAATACTTCTATCTTGCTTTATCACATCTCACAACAACTTAGGTATGATCTTCCTAATTGATATTTGTCCCATAAGCATTGAGTACTAATCAAGGAATAATACTTATGCAAGCCAATCATGTCAGAACAAAGTTGTGCACAAGAGACTTTGTGTGTTTCTTTATAGCAATAGGAATGCACAAGATTGGTTCTTTTTGTTATTTGCAAGATTTTAAAGATTAGACATGAACAATCAAGAGGCAAAGAGTTGAAGGGTGCAAACTGGGGTATACACATGTCTTGTTACTTTGTTGTTCATAGGCATTCCGCGCGAGTCCCAATCTTGCACTAATTCATCTTGTCTTTTGTCCTACAACTTGCATTCATTCTTGCAAATTGTGTTAATTGAGCATGCTCTGACGGGCTCAATGCACCAGTCAGAGTAACAAAGGTGGCAACCAATTTTATTCAAAGCAAACTTGAACAAAGTTTTATTTATTTTCATTTTTTAGCATGAAAGTTTTAGTTTTTTTTTCTATTTTTTATCATGAAAGGAGGTGTACAAGCAAAGGTTAAAGATATAAGCAAAGGTTAAATATATGAGAGGGTGAAAGCAAGTACATAGTTTTGTTGGGTTAAGAAAGGCAGTGATGTTACATCTATGAACTCAACAACATCCACTTCCTCAAGTTCTGGAATTTTAGGCTCAAGAAAGATTTTTAGGCATTGCCCATTAACCTTGAAAACATTTCCATTCTCATCTTGTAGAGTAACAGCACCATGAGGAGATGTATTAATGACATTATACGGCCCGTCCCATTTACTTCTAAGCTTACCCCGACCAAAAAGCTTAACTTGAGAGTTAAAGCGTAATACCTTGTCTCCTAGGGCAAACTCCTTGACCTTGATTCGCTTGTCATGCCATCTCTTTGTTCTTTCCTTGTAGAGCTTAGAGGTATGGTAAGGTCTTTCCCTCCATTCTTCTAGCTCAGCAAGTTGTATTTGTCTATTGATTCCTGGTTTTGGAAGATCCATTTGCCATTTCTATATTGCCCAATGAGCCTTGAATTCCAACTCCACAGGCAAATGACATGTCTTTCCATACACCAATTGATATGGTGTCATCCCAATTGGAGTTTTGTATGATGTTCGATAGGCCCATAATGCATCAGTTAATTTGTCTTTCTAGACTTTACCCATCTCATCGTCTATTGTTTCCAGAATGTTCTTGATTTGCTTGTTTGAAGTTTCTGCTTGACTGCTTGTCTGTGGATGATAAGGAGTGGCAACTCTATGATTTATTCCAAGGTCAGCAAGGTACTTCCGAAACACCTTTGTCAATGAAGTGGGATCCTCCATCACTTATCACGATCCTTGGAGTGCCAAAATGAGGAAAGATGACTTCATGGAAAAGTCACCTGGCACTCTTGGAATCGGCTGCTTTGCAAGGAACGGCTTCTACCCATTTGGAGACGTAATCCACCACCACCAGTATGTACTCAAAATCTCATGACTTGGGGAATGGACCCATGAAGTCTATTCCCCATACGTCAAAGATTTCAAGTTGAAGGTTATTTTGGTGGGGCATGGAATCTCTTGCGCTTATGTTTCCATGCTTTTGGCACCTTGGACATCGGTTGACAAATTCCATGGCATCTTTGTACAAGGTTGGCCTAAAGAATTCACTTTGCCATACCTTTGCATGAGTTCAGAATACACCATAGTGTCCACCATACGTTGCTGCATGACATCTCTCAAGAATCTTGGTTGCTTCGGCGATAGGGATGCAGCGCCGTAATAGTCCATTAGAATAGACTCGGTAGAGGTATGGGTCATCCCACAAATGACAATGGCTATCACATAGGAGTTTCTTCTTGTCTTCTCCAGGTGGGACATATCCAACAACCATGAAGTTTATAATGTTAGTGTACCAAGGGTCTGTTGACACCCATGGTGGCATACAGAGACAAAATCCACAAGCGCATGGGTATCGAAGTAGTTTTCGCCTAGAGTATTATCGAGTATCGTGTCCACGGGGAAACATGGGTGTGTTGTCTAACAACTAGTTTGTCTAGGGATAGCAATCAAGGCATAAGGTATGAGTAGAGAGGATTTCTATGGTTATGCCCCTATGAAAATCAAGGCTTATGATTCTAGTGTTCACTTCAGGACACCGCTTAGATGGTAAAACAACGCTAATAGATAACTCTACCGACGCGACTATGGTCCTACTAAATTAAGAACCTACTCAATTCAGCGTGGACTGCAAAGGATAGATGGGGCTGTCACCTCCCACTGCTACCACACAACCAAGAACTAGGGAGCAAACACAGGCAGCCGATAGCCTAAGCACCACGCTTAAGCTAACAATTACTACTCTAATCCAGAGATCTAACAAGGACAAGGGCCATCAAAAGAACTATGAACCCGTGAATGAAAGAGCACAAAACTTACTTTAAATAGAAATCAATTACTAGAAGTATCTCAGATGTAGACTTGGAGAAGCCTAGGTCCACTAAAGTACAAGCCGTAGAGGTAGCACCGACAGGCCAGTACCTCCTCCCAACTCTTCCCTCACTCTCTAACTCACTATTTTCTAGGTACAAGACTAGATCCTATAGAGAACTAATCTTCTCTTAAGAGCTAACTCTGATCCTGATGAGGAGGATATGAATTAGAGTTTTAGGATGGCTCTAGCGAGGGGGGTACAGGGCCATATATTGGGGGTAGCGTCAATTCTGGACCATCAAATCAAACCGACTTGAATAAACGACGTAGATGCGATCTAGGACGTGGTGGAGAACCGACATTCGAAGGAGGGGCTAATAGGTGGGGCCCATAGGTGGTCCGGCCTATAGGTGGGTTCGGACGGCCCCACCTGGCAGCCACCTGCCCTCCGCTTTGGTGGTTTGCCTTCTGGAGTCTTCTAGAGTCTTCTGGAGTTGCTTACGCCATGGATAATTGTGATTTAATCTGACGATTGGGTCCACCTTGACGGTTTTCTAATTAAATCCTCCTGCAAACACAGATTCACCAAAACTCATGGAATTTAAAAGTTTAAACCCCTAGACCTATGTTTGGTGATGGAATTAAGTACATATGTAGGATAGGTTGATGGTTTATGATTGATATTAACAATCGTCAACAAGCTCCCCCACACCTAACCTTTGCTCATCCCTAGGCAAAGCTAAACTTAGCAATGGATCAGGAGTTGCATCAATGTTTTCACACCTTAAAAAAGTACACATGCGTTCAATCAAAAATTCTCCTCCGGATCAAAATAAACCGATCTGACTTTCAAACTTACCCATATTACCTTCAACCATGGGGCTTCTTAGCCTTCACTTGGGTCTTGAGCAATTGAAAGACAGAACGATCAAGTCAAGCTCTATGTCTCAAGTTATTTGTTCCACCATTGTTCTAGAGTTTTTATAAATTTTCAAAATAAAACTCAGAGATTCCATTGTATGACACTCTCAAGTCTCTCAAAATATGTGGTATTTGTGAAACCTCACCAAGGCAATAATGATGTTATGCCTTTTTTTCTATAACTAAAGCTTATGTGGAGTTCATAGGTAGGGAGAAAGCTAGAGCATACTTGCAATGCATATATTGTAAAGTCAAACAATGGATCCAAAGAGAGTTGAGTCATATAATCAAATCAAGATGTGCATGTGTGTGGATAAATGAGGTGGATATATGTGGTAGCTAACCTAATTCTACTTTGCGCCTTGAAAACATATCTCTCTTTTAAAACTTGGAAATATTTTTGTAAGAGAACAGGAGCTATCTTATTCATCATCTTTTTTTAGGCGGGCATCTAAGTATCCATTGTTTTAAATATCTCGGACACTTGTCCATTTTTTTCTCAACTCTTTTCTTTTCTTTTTTTATGAATAACTTTTGCAAAGCCCCATGTCTCTTTTTTGCAATAGAACTTTGAGAGAGATATCAACAAAAACTTGGAGCATTTATTTGGTGGATGAAAAACCTATCAAGCATGTTTTTAGTGTTTACTCCTGGTGTAGGAATAAACATTTTTGGGTGGATCTAAATGGAAAGCATGTTTTTACGCCAACCCCCAGTGTAGGACAAGTGCATATGTGGGTGGTGTGTACATGATCTTGATTTTAAGAGCATGACAAATCTCTCATAAGGGTCAACAAAGCTTGAGAAATCTCAATGCAAAAGCAAGCAGCATATATGTGGAAGTTTTCCTAGCCTAAATAACATGTATGGCTCTGGTGGAAATTCAAGCTTTGTCATACAGGAACTCATCATGTAGCATTTTTATGTTTTTCAAAAGATAAATCTCTAGAACTTTAGTATCACTTGGAACAGGATAAACATCAGCTCAAACCTTCTCATATCATATCCATCAACTACCTAGACTTAGATCAAGCATATGCTACACACGAGTTTCAAGTTCAGAGTAAATCTTTATATCAAATCAATTTTATCCAAAACTCAGGAGAATTCAAGGTTGAAGACTAGGTACTTGAAAGGAATTACAACAGAGCAAGTATTCATCATTTCCATTTTAAGAGATTACCTTTAGAGTCCCTTTTTATTTATTTAGCCCTTAAAAGAAATTAAAGCAAACTAGACACACACTTTTTATTTTGTTTTCATTTTTTATAAAGCAAACTAAATAAAACCAAGGAAGAGAAATACTTAGCTAGATATATGGGGGTGCCTCTCCCCCAAACTAGTCAATGGTAAACCTAGACAAGGACGAAGTGCAAGGCTTAGCAGACCCGAGACAGGTCGGCATACCTTTCTCGTGGTTCTTTTGTTGTTTGTTGATGCCGTGCTTTGCTTGGGAGGGTTGCCTCCCCCACACTAGAATTATGTGACCTTGCATAAGCAACATGTGGAAACAAGCACCAACAAAAGACTAGAGAGATCCTAGCAATATTTTATTCGAATGTATAGATATCTTAGCAGGTAAACAAGTTTTTTTCAAAGAGTAAAGAAGAAGAGCTGAGTTGAAAATGTCATTTAAATTCTATAAAGTTAATTATAACCAATTCTTCTTCTACCAATTGTGTATCATGGAAAACTTTTAAACGATGACCATTTACCTTGAAAAGCATACCTTCATCATTTTGAAGTGTGACCGCTCCATGAGATGATGCCCTAATTACCTTGTAAGGTCCTTCCCAATTGCTTCATAGTTTCCCATGTCCAAACAACTTCACTCTAGAGTTGAAAAGCAACACCTTGTCACCTGGTTTGAATTCCTTCTTTTTCAATCTTTTGTCATGCCATCACTTTGTCCTCTCCTTGTAGAGTTTTGCATTATGATACGCCATTTCTCGCCATTCCTCTAACTCAAAGAGTTGCATTTTTCTTTTCTTTTCGGCTGCTTCAAAGTCTATGTTCCACCTTTTTATGGCCCAATGTTGTTTGAATTCCAACTCGATAGGTAAGTGGCATGTCTTACCATAGACGAGTGGATATGGTGACATTGCAAGATGTTTCTGCTTGTCCACTAGTTTGAGGATGATATGGGGTCATGATGTTATGATGGACCCCATGATCAGATAAGAAGTGTCAGAACTTCCTATCAATGAAGTGAGGACCTCCATCACTAATTACCATGCATGGAACTCCAAAACATGGAAAGATGGTCTCTAAAAACATCCTCTTTGTGTTATTGGAATCTGTAGCTCGACATGGTAAAGCTTCAACCCATTTTGAGACAAAGTCGATTGCCACTAGGATGTATTTGCACTGCCGAGATTTTGGAAATTGTCCCATGTAGTCGATTCCCCAGACATCAAAGAGCCCTAACTAGAGGTTGGTGGTGAGTGTATGGTGTCTCTTGCATTGATACTCCCATGTTTTTGGCATGGGATGCACCTCCGTTTAAATTCTTTGGTGTCATCGTATATGGTTGGCCAGAAGAATCCACTTTGCCAGATCTTAGCATTAGTGCGGAATGCCCCATAATGTCCTCCATATGGTGATGAGTGGCATCTTTCAATGGTCTTGGTTGCTTCCTCAGCCAGAACACACCTCCTAAGCAGTCCATTAGAGCAGACTCGATAAAGGTATGGTTCATCCCATAGGTGGAGGCGACTTTCATGGATAAGCTTCCGCTTATTCTCTCCTAGTGCTACATAACCTGCAACCATAAAATTAACAATATTTGCATACCAGGGGTCAGATCCTACGACCTTTAGGAGCATGTTGTCCCATAGAAAATCGTTGATGGGCAACTCTCGTGGATTCTCAAACTGCATTCTTGACAAGTGATTGGCTATAGAATTTTCTATTCCTTTCTTATCTTTAATTTCTAAATCAAATTATTGAAGCAAAATGATCCATCTTATAAGCCGAGGCTTAGTATCTTTCTTAGTAAGGAGATATTTAAGAGCAGCATGATCAGAGTAAACAATAACCTTTGCTCCTACTAAGTAAGGCCTACACTTGTCAATAGCAAAAACAACAGCAGGAGCTCTTTTTTAGTTGTTTCATAATTGAGTTGAGGTCTTGATAGAGTTTTACTAGCATAAGAAATTGGATGATGCTTTTTATCCTTTGTTTGACCCAAAACTGCCCCTACGGCATAATCACTAGCATCACACATGATTTCAAAAGGCAACGACCAATCAGGGGGTTGAATGATTGGTGCAGAGATGAGTGCTTTCTTAAGGATTTGAAAAGCATTTAAACACTCATCATCAAACTCAAAAGGGAGCATCCTTGGCTAACAAACTTGTAAGGGGTCTAGCAATATGAGGAAGACCTTTTATAAAGCGGTGATAGAACCTCACATGACCAAGGAAACTTTGTACCCCTTTGACATTCATAGGAGCATATAGTTGTTCTATTACTTCTATCTTAGCTTGGTCTACCTCAATCCCATGTTCGGAGACCAAGTGTCCAAGCACTATGTCTTCTCTAACCATCAAATGACATTTTTCCCAAGTAAGGACTAAGTGCTTTTCCTCACATCTTTGCAAAACCTTGTCTAAATTTCCTAAGCAATCATCAAAAGTTTTTCCATAAACAAAAAAATCATCCATAATTTCTTCTATCATATTAGAAAAATAGGCATCATGCACCTTTGGAACGAAGCTAGAGCATTGCACAATCCTAAAGACATCTTGCAATAGGCATAGGTTCCATAGGGACAAGTAAAAGTAGTTTTGCTTTGGTCATTAGAATGGATCGGGATTTGATGATAGCTAGAATACCCATCAAGGAAACAAAAGAAACAATGCTTTGCAAGTCGTTCCAACATCTCATCAATGAAGGGTAACGGGAAGTGATCTTTCTTTGTTGCCTTGTTAAGTTTTTAGTAATCAATACACATCCGCCATCCTATGACTATTCATTGTGGGATTAATTCATTCTTTTCATTTTTACCATAGTCATGCCCCCTTTCTTTGGTACAACTTATACCGGGCTTACCCACTCACTATATGGCACGAGATAGATTATCCCTGCATGCAAAAGTTTCAAAACCTCTTTCTTAATAACTTCTCTCATCGCATTGTTAAGCCTACATTGGGGCTCCCTAGAAGGTAGATATGCTGGATCTATGGGAATGCGATGGGTGCAAAGGGCAGGACTAATCCCCTTGAGGTCTTCAAGTGAGTAGCCAAAAGCAGAGTGGTGCTTTTCTAAAATGGTAAGGAGCTAGAGGGTCTCGTCCTTAGAGAGTTTATCGCTAATAATCATAGGAGACTCCCTATCATTATTTAGAAAAGAGTATTTCAAACCTGAAGGAAGGGGTTTGAGCACAATGGGGGGTTTTGGCGGCTCTTGAGTTTCATCTAGAGGAAAAGGATCTTGAGGTTCTTCTTCATCTTGGATGAAATCCTTAGTGTCGTCTTCGAGATCATTGTCGGAGGCTTCCAGGAGAGAAACTACCCTAATCTCCTCCATTGGATCTTGCTTGGGACTCAACTCCATCTTAGCATGTAATGAGCGAGTGATGGGAATAGAAAGGTTTAGGCTTTTCTCGAGTCTTACATTTATACTCCCCTTTCTTCCTTCAAGTAGAAGTCTCTCTATTGGATGCCCTATCAAAAGGTCAAACTCCCAGATATCGAATACACAAAAACTAAGATACACCTTGGTTTCGTCTACTTTGATAGGGATGATGTGAAACATTCCTTCACTAGGAAGGATTTGCCCAGAGAGACTTTTTAACAGTTTCGTTGTTGGAGTTAATTGCATATTTCTAGGAAGGGTATATGCAAAAGATTTGGACATAAGATTTACTCCTACAATCAGATTATAAAAAGCATTGAAGGAGGTTTTATGAATCTGACAATGAATGAAGGTGGAGGGAGAATCTAAACGAATGACTTCTGGAGAGTGCATGGATTTTCTCAACCACTCATTGCTTATTATCGTTGTCAACTCCTTCATAGTCTTTTTAAGGAACTTCTCTTCGGTAGGGTCAGGAAGATGCTGGTTGGGTGCTGACGGCACTAAAGATTTCCTTACTACATAATAATTTGAGGTGTTTCCAAGGTCGGAGAAGAGCTCATCCTCGAATTCAGTCATATTTTCCAAAGGCGAAATTTCTTCATCCTTAAGTGGTTCAG
This sequence comes from Miscanthus floridulus, assembly GCF_019320115.1. Taxonomy (NCBI): domain Eukaryota; kingdom Viridiplantae; phylum Streptophyta; class Magnoliopsida; order Poales; family Poaceae; genus Miscanthus; species Miscanthus floridulus. The sequence goes on from NC_089589.1 coordinate 99,491,919, forward strand.
GAACTTGGAGGACAGTTGAGGCTTCAAGTGGAGTAGCTAAAGATTCAGGCTCAACTATTAAAGGTTCTATCTCAGGAGTTTTCTCAACTACGTCTTCTAGGCCATCATCACGAACACTGGTGTAGGTGGTGTTATCTAGTATTTTTCTAAGGATGTTTCTCCCTTCACTAGCAGAGAAGCGTAAGAAGGCGCCTCTAGAAATTGTATCAAGAAGCTACGCAGTCTCCCCACTAAGTGTTGTACAAGCATAGAGTCCTGAATGGCAAGGTTAGGGCTAGAATTGACTTGGTCATTAGAACGTGCCCATGCCACACCAAGAGATTATTTTTCTTTGTTTTCTTTCTGTTTAAAAGATAGAACCTCTATTTGAAAGCTAACCACTCCAGAGATGGGAAAGAAAGATAAGCAAAAGCTAGAGCATAGAGCTTCCCAATCTCTTTGTACAATCCCTATGGTTCGGGTATACCAGTGTTTAGCTGTTCCCGTCAAAGAGAATGGAAATAGCTTCCACTTTAAAGTTTCTTGTGACATGCCTGCGATATGCAAGCATGCACAAGTTGGCTCAAATTCTCATAGGTGGGTATATGAGTTTTCATCACCTTCTTCTAAGAATGATTATTCCTGGACCAAATTTATTAAACTCGGACACAACTCATAGCCTGGTGTAAGGATAGGTTTCGAAGATTCTGGTGGCTCTAGTTGTGCACCCATAGTAGCAGCGAATTGATTGATAGGCATGATGTTGTCAAAGCTTAAAGATAAATGATACAAGGACAAACCTGGTTTGATGAAATCACAGCAACCATTTCCCCGGCAATGGTGCCAGAAAACTTGTTGACACCTATGGTGGCACACAAAGACAAAATTCGCAAGCGCACGAGTATCGAAGTAGTTTTAACCCGGAGTATTATCGAGTATCGTATCCATGGGGAAACTTGTGTGTGTTGTCCAACAACTAGTTTGTCCAGGGATAGCAACCAAGGTATAAGGTATGAGTAGAGATGATTGCTATGGTTATGACCCTATTGATAGCAAGGCTTATGATTCTAGTGTTCACTTCGGGACACCGCTTAGATGGTAAAGCACCGCTAATAGATAACTCTACCGACGTGACTACAGTCCTACTAATTTAAGAACTTGCTCAATTTGGCTTGGAGTACAATGAATAGATGGTTTTGTCACCTCCCGCTGCTACCACACAACCAAGAAACAGGGAGCAAACATAGGTAGCCGATAGCATAAGCACCACACTTATGCTAACGATTACTACTCTAATCCAGAGATCTAACAAGGACTAGAGCACTCAAAAGAATTGTGAACCCATGAATGAAAGAGCACAAAACTTACTTTAAATAGAAATCAATTACCAGAAGTGGTAGATATAGGGGGTAGCATCAATTCTGGACCCTTGGATCAACCCTTGAATCAAACTGACTTGAATAAATGGTGTAGATGCGATCTAGGAGGTAGTGGAGAACCGACATTCAAAGGAGGGGCTGATAGGTGGGGCCCATAGGCTGGCCAGCTTATAGGTGGTGTCAGCCAGCCCCACCTGGCAGCCACCTGCCCTCCACTTCGGTGGTTTGCCTTATGGAATCTTCTAGAGTCTTCTAGAGTTGTTTTTGCCATGGATAATTGTGATTTAATTTGATGATTAGGTCCACCTTGATGGTTTTCTGATTAAATCCTCTTACAAACACAGATTCACCAAAACTCATGGCATTTAGTTGTTTAAACCCCTAGACCTATGTTTGGTGATGGAATTAAGTACATATGCCGGATATGTTGATGGTTTATGATTGATATTAATGACCGTCAATAGGGTCTGATTTTGTTACCTTAAGGAGAGTGTCGTCTCGTAGGTGGTCATCAATGGGCAACATCGAATCTCCTTTTACTTGTAGCCATGATAAGTGATCAGCCACCGAATTTTCTACTCCTTTCTTATCTCGAATTTCAATGTCGAACTCTTGGACTAGCAGTACCCAGCAGATAAGCCTTGGCTTTGCATCCTTCTTGGTGAGAAGGTACTTGGGAGCAGCATGATCTATATACACAATTACTTTCCCCCCACTAGATAGGATCACAACTTGTCAATGGCAAACACCACTGCCAAAAGTTCCTTTTCAGTGGTTGTGTAGTTTAGCTGAGGGCCAGCTAGTGTTTTGCTTGCATAGTGTTGGATTGTTTTGCTCTAACAATATCTAGCAACGTGATCACATAGATGGAATAGATGGTAGCACATGAGACACGGAGATTTATACTGGTTCGGGGCATGGTGCACGCTAATCCCTGCTCCACTAGTGCGGCTACTCTTGTATTCGTATGCTCAATTACAGGGGTTGTTGCTCCTAGCTATGTGTAGATGGAATAGGTGGAAGATGGATCCCGAGCCCAAGGTCCCTACCCTCCTTTATATAGGTAGGAGAGGTAGGGTTATAGAGTGGGTGATCGGACTAACAAATTGTTTCCTAGTTTGTTACACGATATGTGCAACAGAAAGATCCTAGCTATTGTCTAGATACGTCCACCTTGGTTTGCCTTGATCTCCATGTTGGTCGATGGCGTTAGTCCTTGTGGGCCTCTCCCATGATGGCTGCTGGGTTGATAGCTTGGTGATGGTCACATATATGGGCAGTGAAGGTACCCCTGGCCCATATCTCTAATAGTAGCCCCGTAGGACTTTATGATAAGCCAGCATATAGCTCTAGCCCTTGGGACATCACAATTTCCCCTATAAGTTCTACGTACTGTAAGTACCAGTGAGCATCTTCGGGTGCCAAAGGTTTGAGCAGTGCGCTTAGATATTCTCAAGTATTGGGGAGCCAGTTTGTTGCTGTTCGAGTACTAAGAGCATTTCGCTGGTAGCGAGAATCTTCTTCAAGTATGAAGTGGGGCGATGGTACACTGTACATCAAGGAACATAGTTCCCTAGCAGCTGTAAGCACCTAGCTCAGGTGGTACACCCTATATCAGGAAATGTAGTTTCCTGGGTGTAGCCCTCGGGATGTTGCCAACGTCTTGTTCGGGTGGTGGCACCCGATGACTGGAAGCATAGCTTCCAAGACGTCCGTAGGCGCCTATGTTAGGGTGAAAACACCACTATACTCAGGATGTTGGTTCCCGACGTATTCTGGCGTGTAAATTAGTGGTTGCGCATAATTAAGTCCTAGTCGCAGAACAATAATGAGGATGGGGTAGGTGCACCTCCATCACTCACATGTCACTAAGCCAGTTGGTTGTTGGGCGACCTGATTTGGGTTGTCAGTTAACGGCACTAAGGGCGTCACATTTTTCTTCGAGACCCATTATGCCATAGATTTGGAATTTTCGTGAGCCTCATTAGTGGGAAGAGCGAGGTCATTGTCTCGAAGCCCTGAGGCCAATATAACAACATCATAGGCTAGGAACTGCTGTGGGCGAGTAACGAACGCGTGAGCAGCTATGGGTAGTTGCCCATATTACTCTTCGAGCTGGTAACAGGTGGAACAAGTGAACGTCCGCTATCACTGAAAGGAAGCTGCAGGCCAAAGCCTGAACAGCGGGGGCACATCATAAAACTCTTTTCTCTAGATTCTAGGAGCTCGTACTTTGGTTACAGCCATGGGCCAACCAGTTTTCTAGTTTCCCACAAAGGGGCACAAACCCAATGAAATAAGGTACTTTGAGCTCGTCTGGGCATTGGGAGATTTAAGTGACACTGAGTGTCAAAGGTTTTAGGGTTAGACTAGTGACCCTCCTGGTTACCCCCTAACTCTAGTAGGGGTAGGGTCGATAGTGAATGAGTTACTATAGCTTACACTTGCTACGATGGTGAGCCAGGCCGAGTATCCGATCTGAGTATCAGGTCACTCGCCAGCACTGGCTCAGGGGATGGTATGTCGACTTCTAGACCATAGGGTCCCACGGCCTCCATGGTTGCGCAGATGGGTTCCTTCTCAACAAAGCGGAGGCGTCGATTTTGGTGGCTCGTTTCCCCATGTGTACTTAGAAAGGCGTCCCCTCGGAAGTGATAGAACCGCCAAATTCATAAAAGCTCAAGTACAGTTGTCCCTGTTTAACACGTTGATGCGCACATAATTTCACTTATATAAACCCGGTAGTCTGCCGAGTGTCATGAAGGACCTCGGTAAATCAACATCACAACCAAGATCGCACGATTAAGCAAATACGCATCATATACATAGAGTTGCAGCGGAAATAATATTACAAATGGGTTCACAAATAACAGTACAAGTTTGGGTTTAAAAACTGGTTAAAGGAAAACAACATAGTTTTCAAATGATTACATTAATATAAGTTCAAATAGATTGCTAGCATAAGTGACCTTCTCTGATAAAAGCATATAGATGAGAAATAAATATAGAGTCACCGAGCCCACCGGTGGTTAGCCACCATCTTCCTCAGGCTGAGAATTTCACTTGCAACATGGTGGGATAAACCTTGAGTACTCAAATGTACTCAGCTAGACTTACCCATCATAAACGAGAAATAAAGTGACACCAAGGATTATGCAAGGCTTTATAAGTGGAGCTAGCTTGACAACATTTTGCATAAAAACCCACTAATTTAGCTATACATTTTATAATTCGGTCATCAAGTTAATTATAGCTATTCATCACTAGATTAGCAACTAACCTATGCCAAACATGTGGTATAGCATTTAGTCGCACAACAATAGTAACCATAGCCGGTGTAAGATTTTCATATTCATCAGAACCATCATATTCCATAATCCAATTACTACGATGCTGGATCTAGTCGAGTTTCTCACTATCCAGGAGAGACAATGATTCAAATCGATTTCAACCAGCTGGGAATTTATTCCTAATACAAACCTAGACATACCTACGCCAAGGTAGTCTTAGGTCACCTTTGGTACAACTCAGGTCCATATTTCATGGGTTCGCCCAGCGCCGCACAATCAGGGACAACCAGCTACCAGGACGTTCAAGCCTGGCTTGCCCTTGGGCTCACATCTAGCTCACCGCACATCCTTACTACCATCCAGAGTGCGCACTCTAACAGAACAGGGCTTGGCCTGAGTTGAGCTACTTGGCTTCGCAGTCGAAATGAGTTATCCGACCAGCTAAGTGAGAGGCATGTGTTCAATCTCAACAGAAGTTCCAATAATGGTACAGTCCTTAATCAACACAGATGGAATCACATGAGTCAACCTACACTGACTCCGCCCGGCCTCCATTTACATTACCCCATGATTCTTTTTCACGATAGCAAATATAGTCAACTGTGCTTCGGTATCCATCTATATCTCGTAGGTGACAGAAAATCACCCGACTTCTACCGGTCTAAGCATGGCTAAGCATATATTTGATCCTAAACCTACACAGGGTTAAATGTATATATATATATGGACAAGGTAGTTATATGCATCAAGTGTTTCCAATCAACACTTATAACCTAATGCATCAAACATAAAGGACTCAAGTGATGTTTATAAAAACATAGGAGGCTTAGAATGCTTCGGGGCTTACCTGGGATCCAGCACGAGGTAAGTGTTTGTTAGATGACACTCGCTTGGTGAGCATCGCCCATATCGGCACTTGCTTAGTCCTTCCATCTTCTGGATAGGTCCACCATACACCATCTTCGAGTTAGGCTCCAACATCACGTCCTTCACGTGGTGCATCTAGCATACCTAAATGAGGTGCAACAATGCATACGTATGAATGCATGGAAGGGCAACACGTAAAGCATTCATAAAAGTACACCAAACCAATGTAAGCGCCTAGAGCTATTTAACTTAATCATCACTCAAGCATAACATAGGAGATGGCAAGCACATCAAGCATGGCACCTAAATTACTTGCGTGTAGCCATAGCAAGTATTCATCAATCGATGTCAACTTAACATGTTTAACCAACCAGGGCAAGCTAAAGCAATCAACCTACACAAGCAGTTCCTGGACAGCAGCACAACAATCACTTGTTTTAGTCATAAACAGAGATCCTAGCATCCAATAAAGGTGATCCTAGACTTTCTAGAAAGTTAAAGAAATTATCTACAACTTTGTTATTTACACCTAGAGCTGATTTAAAGGCTAACAAGGTTGAAAAATACTAACAAACAGATCTACACAAACTAGGACAGAAATCTGACAGTAAATTCATAAATGTATATCTAAAGTTTTAGACATCCAGTAAATATGATTCTTAACTTTATAGAAATATTATTAAGTTATCTATAACTTTATTATTATCATCTTAAGACGATTCTATAGCTAACAAGGTTAAACAACATCAAGAAGACATCTCTGTCCAGAGAACATGCAAAACTTGACAGCAATTGTAAAATCTATAACTCCTACGCCAGCAGGCCTAAAATCATGAAATTTTAGGAAAAGCAAGATAAGGAATTTATCTACAACTTTGGTATTCAACACATTCATAGAAAACATTATTGGCATCACGAAGTTATCATCACAATAGAAAATGCACATGCAGCCATTTCAGAATATAACAATTTGATGTTTCACTTGCTTTGCTAACAAAGAGCATACACATGAGCCATTCAAGAACTTCAACCACCACTAACATACTTAGCGACACTTTATTGAACACCAATCACTCAAAGCATCACCAAATATAATTACAAGCTTTATCTACAATTATGCTTTTATTAATCCTTTCTCCTAATATATATATATATATATATATAAGTTTAGTGATATATGAGAACAACTAGTTTGGGGCTGAGATGTTTATGAGTGGTAGATGTTATAAAAACATGGCTACTTCATAAATTTTACATGCTCAGGTTTTATAATTTAATTACTATGAAAAAGACAAATTGCTATTACAAGAAAACATGTAAAAGCAAGATAAATCTAAAAATCATCATTTTCTATAAACATATAGCCATATTATGGTTTCTCAGGTCACAATACCACCATTAAAGGGCAAAGGAACCACATTTCACATATTTGCATATATAAATTATTTATAAACCATTTAAAACCATTTATCAAGCATTAATCAATTTAAATTCATAACTCAGTCATACATGCACCAAAAATTATGAAATTTTAATTAGAGCTCACAAATGCTATAAGTGTACTAGAATAAAAGTTTTAGGTCGTTTGGAGCAGTATAACAGTAAATATGATGATAGCAAGCAAAGTAAGCTAGAATTCACCATTAATCATGATTAAATCAAAACATGATAAAAACAGTGATCAAACAACATGTTTAATATTTTTCTTAGCTAGCACATGCAAAGACAAGACTCACAAAACTGGATTCACATTTTTAGGACATTCCTACCTCGAGATATGCATCTGACAAACTTAAAAGGATTTCTAAAAGCACTTTATAAGAATAAATAAAAACATCAGAAACTTTCTACTAACACATATCATATTACGATTTTACTGCATATATCTACTAACAAGGATTCCAAAAAGTCTACATTTGCTATTTTACGATTTTTCTACGAGTTATTATGATTTTCCAAATTTTTAGCCATAAAAGAAAAACAATCTTGCACTGAGGACCCCAAACTTCCACGAAAATAAATTCCAACAAACTAGTCCTTCTAGCACTATTGACATGCGCCAATAGCTTTGTAGTTAGGCCCTTCCCTTTCGTCGAATTCTTGCGTGAGGTCCTTCACACGACTTGGAGCAGAGGACGCGCGGGAGCTCGCCAACGTCGGCTAGAGGAGGCTCGTCAGCAGTGGTGGAATGGTGGCGGAGCACCAGGGAGTCCATGTGCATGCAAGGGATAGCTCGTCTCGGCCTGAGGCGGCCCTAGGTGGCATGACCACGTGAAGGGTCGAGATGGCGACTAGAGGGGGGTGAATAGTCTTTTCTAAAACTTAAACACGTCGGCTAACCGATATAAGTGTGGAATTAAAACAATCGGTCTAGACAAGACTACACCCCTCTATATATATTCACTAGCACCTTGCAAAGATACTAATTATTCAACTAAGGTGTCGGGCTAGCTAGAGCTCTCCTAAACAATTCTAGGAGCAAGGTTACACAAACCTATGCCACTAGTACTTTAAGCAACAAGGGAGCTCCTACACATGCTAGTAAGCAAAAGCACAAAGCCAACTAAGCTCACTAGCAATGCTCAATAACAAGGCAACCAATGCCAAATTAGAGAGCGCAAATACTTAGCTACACAAACTAAGCAATGTGACTAACAAGGTTACACAAATCAAATTAGCCACGCACGAGAGCTACTTCTATGCTACACAAGTAAGAAGGTAACTAGTAAGCTACACAAGCTATCTAATTATAAGAGCAACTACACAAGCTTAATATATATAAAGGTAATTGCAAGCTTGTGTAATGGGGATGCAAACCAACGGGAAGAACAAGGTTGACACGATGATTTTTCTCCCGAGGTTCACGTGTTTGCCAACACGCTAGTCCCCGTTGTGTCGACCGCTCACTTGGTGGTTCGGCGGCTAATTAGCATCACCCGCTAAGCCCGCACGTCGGGCGCCGCAAGAACCTACCCCTTGAGTGAGGGTAGCTCAATGACACGCTTTACTAGAGTTGCTCTTCGCGGCTCCTGCGGGGCGAGCACAATGCCCCTCACAAGCACTTCTCCGGAGCGCCGCACAAGCTTCTTGCGCGCTTCGACGGAGACCACCACCAAGCCATCTAGGAGGTGGCAACCTCCAAGAGTAACAAGCACCACCGGCTTGCAACTCGATCACCTAGCGCCACTCGATGCAACCTCACGATGCAATCGCACTAGAATCGCTCTCTCACACAATCGAATGATCACTATCAAGTATGTGTGTGATGGAGGGCTCCCAAGCACTCTCGAGCATGGACACAAAGTCCCCCAAGGTGCTTAGCACCAGCCATGGCCGAAGGCCACTTCTATTTATAGCCCCAAGGGCTAAACTAGCCGTTACCCCTTCACTGGGCAACGGTCGGGCCGATCGGACGCTCCGGTCGTGTTGACCGGACGCTGGACCTCAGCGTCCGGTCGCCCGCAGACGGACACGTGTCTCGACTCCAACGGTCACTTGACCTGACTGGACACAGTAGCTTTCAATTGACTGGACGCTGAACCCCCAGCGTCTGGTCGTTTCCAGTAAGGTACCGACCTCGACCAGACGCGTCCGGTCATACTTGATCGGACGTAGCCAGCGTCCGGTCACACTCTAGCTTCTGCGTCATCGTACGTCAGCCTGATCGGACGCAGCCTGCCAGCGTCCGGTGCATTTAGATCCAGCATCCGGTTAGTTGATCGACGCCAACATCTTCGCGATCAACTCATTTTCACTTCTAACTTCTTCACCCTTGCTCCAATGTGCTAACCACCAAGAATTTGCATCCGGCGCAATAGAAAATAGGCATTCCATTTTCCCGAAAGCGCCGAATCCCAAACCCATCTCACCCCTGCAAACACCACCTCCTTTGTAAATGTGCCAACACCACCAAGTGTACACCACCATGTGTAAGTGTGTTAGCATTTTCACAATCATTTCCCAAAGGATGTTAGCCACTCAACTTGCCACGCCACTCGATCCTAGCGACAATGCAAAGTTAGATCACTCGAGTGGCACTAGATGACCGATATGTAAACAAGTTTGCCCCTCTTGATAGTACGGCCATCTATCCTAAACCCGGTCATAAACTTCTCTACACACCTATGACCGGTGAAATGAAATGCCCTAGGTTATACCTTTGCCTTGCGCATTCCATTCCATCTCCTCCAATGTCGATGCAACACATGCACCAACACGATCAACAATGATATGATCCACTTCATATCATCACATGATCATATTGGTTCATCGATCTTGACTTTACTTGCTCTTCACCATTGCCATCGTCCATCGGCGCCAAGTCTTGCTCAAGCTTCACCGCCACGCGGTCCATCACTCCAAAGCCTTCGACTTGCCCTTCACGCTTGCAACTGGTCCATCAAGCCAAGTCTTGTCTTGATCTTCTCCACCTTGATCACATGACTCAATGTCATGTCTCATGTGCATTTAAGCTCCTTCATCATCACATTTGTGAGCTTTGCAACATCTCCAAGCCATTTTCACCTTCATGGCATATGTTGCTCACACACATGTACCTGTGGACTAATCACCTATGTATCTCACATAAACACAATTAGTCCACCTAAGTTGTCACTCAATTACCAAAACCAAACAAGGACCTTTCACCACAGCAGCAGCGGCCCGATGGCCAGCGAGGACGGGCTTGGTGTCAGTCAACCTTGGCCAGCAGGGGCCGATAGTGGTGGGGATCATCCGAGGGTCCGCGTGCATCAATTGGTAGCCATGGTTCGGCCTGAGGTGAGCCAGGTCAGCCTAGACATGCGGCACCAGAGGCACGCCTCTAGTGGTGGTGGCGGCGGCTGCTCGGAGATGGGCCGTGGAAGGCGTGACACGAGCTGGGGACTATGGTGGCACCAAAGACTAGGTGAAGGAAGGCCGGAGGAGGAGCAACGCTGGTGGTAGGAGCTTTGCTCGGCGGTGGCCATGGAGCTCGGCATGCCCGTACACACGCGCCATGGAGCGAGGGGGAGAGCCAGGGAGAGCGAGAGTGAGTGAGGGAGAGGAAGAGGGTCAGCCTGGGCGTCCTCGGCAACTCCCCATTAGTAGAGATAGGCAGGGGTGCATGGCAGCGGCGCTTGGCAATGGTGGCGGCGAGAATAGCACATGGACGCCACGAAGTCAATCCATCGAACACCTAGCACGCGCAAGACTGCCCAACTTGAATGCCATTTTTCTGGATATTCCAAGCATATTCGGGCCTAGTGGCTTAAGGCAAAGTTGCTCTTCTCTGGCTGCTCTTCCATCCCTATAAGGGTGTATAGCAATTAGAGTCCTCCATTAGTGGATAATTAAGCCCCAAGTTGACACTATTAAGGACTTAATGAGGTTTAAGCCTCGCTCTGCTTGTGCTCCAATTACTTGGTCCAAGCATGGTCAAACTGTTCCCAACCTTTTGTACGTCCTTCTCCAAGATGTAAACTCCAACTTTTATTTTGGTATCAAGTCAAGTTGTTTAACAAAAACATAGGAACACGACATGCCAACTATCCTTGCCACTAATCTCAGACTCAGAATATTTTCGGGGGCTGAAAACAACATCTGATTCAAACTTGAGACCACTATTTGAGCCACTTAGAAGTTGAAATAGGTCTTGGTCTAAAAATGAAGTTTGTTGTACTCCACTCAAACTTCAACTTTTATTTAAGGTCCAACTCCATGCAAGCACTCCAAATAGTTGGTCAACATAGGTCAAAACCATATCATGAAAAAGACAATTTTAGCTATTCCCACACTTAGAAGCATGTTCTTGACATTTGCTCAACACCAACACTTCATGACTTTTATTGTAGAATTCAATTAGAGTCAATTGGGTAAGGTAGCAAGGTTTGGTCAACAACCCATGTTCCAATCCACCAGATGAAGCGATTCAAGAAAGATTATAACTTATCATTTCATGTGACTTCTTGATTCCAAACTTCATGAAACTTTTCCACTTGTCAAGATAGATGCATGTTGATGCAATGTACATGAAATAAGCATGTTTAACATTACTCATGCCTAATCTTTACCAGGGTCCACATGTAAGCAAAGGTGTGTTGTCCAAGTTCAAGTTGGGACTCAATTTAATAGATTGGACCTCAACACCTTCATCAGCACTTCAAAATTATGAACTAGATATCATAATCAATGCTTGACATATCCTACTTAAGTACAAATTCGCTGCTTTTGTGACAAGTATTGTCGTGTACATGTAGCCCCTGGGCGTTTTGTTTGAGCGCCGTTTGACTAGTCGTAGTCGTTCCCTGGGTGGCATACCAGTCGGATAGCATAGCTGCGCCGATGTTAATTTTGTGGCCCCTTAATATCTTGTGACATGTCTGGGGCCAAGTTGTTTGATGCTATTGTCACGTGGAACCAAGGCTTTGCTCAATTATTCTTGAAGGAGTAGCTTCCCTAGTTTTAGAAGCATACAACTTTCTGTTTATGGTGAGTTTTAGTCAAGTCAGGGTTGACTTGAACCTGATTGTGGGGAACGCCACTAACACATTGAGCCTTAGCCTTGTGTCTGTTCTTAGTCGGCGTTTGGGGTGATGTCCCCAATATGTTGAGAATGGAACGGTGGTGTCTGCAATAAACTTATGTTCTGCACGACCTTCACACTTCTTTTTTTGTCTTTTTCCTTTCTTTGTCTTTATTGTTTGATGCTGGTTTAAGTTCTAGACTAACTACCTCAGGATTGTCCGGCAAGAACGGAATGTCCTGACGGAGTCAACCGGAGGTTTTGTTGAGTCACTTATACCATTTCAAGGCCTATGAGACTTTGATTGGCGAAAAGAGAAAGGAAGTGGGTGTGAGGTCCGTAGGACCATCTCTGCAGTTTCTAATCGTAGTGGCGGGTTAGCATAACCCTCAATCGTGATTCACTGCAGGTATTCGTAGCTTGGTCGTTCTGATACAGCCAGCCACCGAGTGATTTGGGTGTATTCTCCTCGAGGTGCTCGAGAGATGTTGGTATATATTCTCACCAAATGGATACATGTAAATTCTCGCAAAGTGTAATATAACGAGAAAAATAATAGGGGTGAAGATGAAATTGACATAACTGATGACCGTCGATCGTCTCTACAGACGTTAGCATCATCTTGCTGTTGGGACACATTTTCGGGGGGTGAAAGTTGGTGATAGGATTTGAGTTGAGGGTGGCGACATTGTTGCCCTGGCTCCTAGGATCCTTCATCGTCCCCTGCAAGGGAGCAACTCGCTGGGCCTCCATGTGCATGGTGCTTACGCGCGCTCTTTCCTGATGTGTGGATGGCCTCGTGCCTAAAGTCAATTACCAGAGCCGGGTACTATCTCCTGCGTGACTGCATGCATGCACGATGGCTGATCCTGATGGCCTGTTTGTTGGGGTCCTGTGTTGGCTGCAAGCAGGAAACGAGTTGCCAGCTTGGGGCCAACCTGACCAGTCTAAATATAGCAGCAATTTGTCCGCTTTTACGGTCTCAATGAGAACTTCATAATGATGTACTCTAATCTGCCATTTGAGGACACTTGTGATGTCGATATTTTAAATTGTTTTAAACATCCGATTTGCACCAAACTCATGTATGCCCATATAATATCATTTCCTGCATAATTTGGGCATGTCCGGCAAAATACTTGGAAACACCGAAACTCGTGGAACTTGTTAGTATGAACCTAATTTTCTACGTTTCATTATTTAAACCAGGCAATTCTTTAATACTTAGGCAGTTGGAAATATATGCATAACGACCGCCAACACCAAGCGACGTGAAATACATGCCTTGGGAGCTCGACGCTGCCATGCGAATGGTCTCCATTGAATGGGCGCATTGGGTACGCTGCGAGGCAAGGTGACGAGAAATATGCGCCTGGGGAAGTCAACATAGCCATGTGAATCGTCGCCATTGCTTCATATAAGAAGGGGGGTGTGGTGTGTTGCTTCCTCAACTCTGAACTTTCAAAATTTTGCAGTTGATCTTTCTCTCTTTCTCCCACTTCCTTCGCAAGCATGGCAGGCCACATTGACTCCGATAGTGAAAACTCATATTCAGACGAGGCTGAATTCGAAGAGAAGGAGAGCAAGATTCTACTCGGCCCCTCCAATGGAGGTGTTAGGTTTCGTGGTCATGGCGAGGGCACCTTTGTGTGTCCTTTTTGCCATGGCAAGAAAGTGCCATCATGGAGTCTTCACGAGTGGCTGCAGCACGCCAATGGGAAGTCTCATAGAGGCAAGGTGATCTATGGGCTAGAGCATAGTGCTTTGGCCAAGTATATCCTGAGCACCTTACATTTTGCGACCGTATGTCACGTCCGTCATTAGCTGATATTCATAACATGCAACCACCACCGCTTCTAGATGGTTAGGATGGCACTGCTATCGTCAATTTCCAAGCCCACCGAAGTCTCCCGTGTGTATTTATGAAGTTTCGCTTAAATTTGCATTCCCACGGCTCCTACTTTGGCTTACAAAGACCGCTTCCCCACCCTGTCTATCTCCTCTTCAGTGGTACTATTCCCCATCACCACCACTCACCGCCGACAATCTAGTGCTCCACGCTACGACACTGTATGCCTCACAGACCCACACAGATCCACCCGTGACCAAGGTGGCACTCACCGTCGTGCCTGCTTGAGCTTACTGCTGCAAGATCAAAACACAAGGGTAATACTTTCGCACTTCCCTTATCCATATTTCTTGGATTTTTATTCCTCTCTTCACTCATGTAACACTACTAGAAATATCCACGTCTATGACAAAAATCTTAAAGACGATTCCGAAACTATCATGAAGATCACTTTTTATGATGAATATTTCCGTTTCGTCATAGATCAGTGGTGACGATCCTCAAACCCTACCTATCAATGACAAAATCAGATATCGTCATAGGACACGTCATAGACGAGCACATGGTTTCATCACAGATCACTCACGTGACTCATTTGTGATGATCTTCTTTAATACTATGATGAACAAGGCTTCATCATTGAACTAATTACACATATGTGATGAACAATATTTGATCTGTAATGAACGATGCTTCATAATAAATCTCCACACGGTCCTTTCTCCATCCGGCATGTAACTATGGGACCTATAGTTACTCATCCGTGACACTTGCAATTCGTCATAAAAGTCTCCACTTTATCCTTTCTCTAACCGACGTGTACCTATGGGACCCTTCTCCATCCGACCTATGGGACCCGATGGCTTACATGTCACATGTACCTACGAGGCCTTTCTCCTTCTCCATCTGACCTATGGTACCCAACGACATGCGTGTCACTTGTGCTTATGGACCCTTCTCCATCCGACCTATGGGACCCGACGACACATTTCTCCATCTCCATCAACCTGCGGGACCCGATGGCTTGCATGTCACTTGCGGACCCTTCTCCATCCGACCTGTATGACCCGATGGCTTACGTGTCATGTGTACACGGGGGACCTTTCTCCATCTCCATCTAACCTATGGGACCTGACGGATTGCGTGTCACTTGTACCTTATGCGGTGCCAGGGTTTAATAAAATCTAATTCAAGAAAACCATGAGACCTGGGAGTCGAATCCAGGACCCAGAGCAAGGAATGGTCCATCTTCACCATTGCGCTAGACACCTAGTTGTGCTGACATGTCTTTAGAGTCCTTATAGTAGTATATATTCTCTGTGTGGATACCCTACATGTTGACCTATATATTGGATATCCCCTGCAAATGGAAACAAATCTGTGCCCGTTGGACTTGTAGTGGTGGGGGTGGCAGCGGAGGATTCCTGGTGTGCTGTGGTAGCTCAGGCATGCTTTTGGTGGCTAGGCGGTTGGGCTTCCTAGTGGAGCGCGGCGGCATTGGTGTCTGTGTCTGTTGTGTGTCGCGGCAGAGGCGACATATCCGATCAGTAGGTCCCCTTTCTCGCCTTTTCCTATTTTCTTCACTGTTTTGATCCTTGGTTGAACATGAGGTACACAAGAAACATTCTAGCACTGGAGATCTATTGGCCAATGACAATGAAAAGAACTAGGAGGTAGCACTGGTTGGTTTTTTGCTGATGTCTTGGTTTCCTACATATGTTCAGTGTCCTAATAATTGTAAATGCCTGTGTGCAACTAGGCTTGTTAATTGTCAAGTGCTTGCTTGATTATACATATCTGTCTAGGCAAACAAAGGTCATTTGCTTCTGCCTTAAACTAGTTTTTCTGTCCAGTGCTTGCGTGATTCTACATTTCTGTTTCGTATGCTCCAGTGCCATTAGTGAGTCCCTATGGTATTTTGGACTTGTGAAAACTGAGGCAACATGTTTGGGTTGTGCCAATTTGAGATGAGTCCCTGCTATGTTGTGTTCAATGGCCGTTAGCCAGGAGTTTACTACAATTGGCCTAACTGCCAGGAACAAGTTCATAGGTTTCTTGGTGCTTCTTATAAAAAGTAAACTCCTATGAAGATGGAATTGCTGCCTTCAAGTAAAGAACCAACTCAAATCTACCCTTAGGTCATGATGATGACTTCTATCTTCAAAACCCCATAGCTGCTCCACCCTTTTTCTCCTTCAAAACTGTTGTAATTGTAGTCCTCTTAATCTTTATCTGTCTCCTATGAAAGAAGCTCTGAGCTCGTGTACTGATTGTTAGTGTGATGGTTAGATTTGATTTAGCTAAAATTGTAATGGTTATAGCTCCTTTAACTGGTACTCTAGTTAGAGTCATATATCTATGTGGTGCTACTATAAAATTAGATGAGGTTGTACCATGAAAGTTGTTAATGGTTGTTAAAGTTCCACTTTGGTATGAGTTGTGGACTTCACTGATTGGTCTTTGTTGGATTATTTTCCTCTTTAGTGATCTCATTATGGAGTAAGCTCTCATCCTACTACACACTAACGAAATGGAGGAGACCCCCAAGAAGAGGAACGCACTGGCTAGCCTCTTGGACGATGTCTTTGTTGAGATCCTCCACTGTGTCTCTGCACGCTCCTTGTTCTACTGTAAATGTGTCTGTAGCACCTGAAAATGCCTCATCTCGGACAACCATAAGTTGATGCCCTAGACTGTGGCCAGCTTCTTCTACGATGGAATCTACGGCCAACGAAACTTCACCAGCATCATCGGTGTTTACCCCTCCTTATCCTTCTTTCCATTCACCATGATAACAATGTAGCTATCTCAAATTGCTGCAACGGCCTCATCCTATGCTGGTGCCTGGGGGCTGATGGATACCGGTATGTCGTGTGCCATCCGGCAATCCAGAAGTTGAAGGTACTGCCGCCTAGAATCCATTTTGTTCGTAAGGCTCGATTGGGGTTCGATCCGACAGCCTACTCATACTTCCATGTGTTTGAATATATGGAGGAGGATGGTCAATGCGTGGGTGTGGACATCTATTCATCTAAAATTGCAGCATGGATCTTGAAGTAATCTAAATGGGGCAAGGAGGCTGAGTTGACATTTTTAAAATCAGCAACTGTGTTTCTTAACAGTTGTTTGTACTATATTGGGTTCTGCAAGGGTTACCGTCATATACTTGTTGTGGATATGGAGGGAAAGACATGGAGGAAAATCTTCATGTACTGTTGGTGGTCGCAATATGTCCAAGCTTTCAATGTGGATCCTTGAAGACTATGGTACTAATAATAAATGGACATTGAACCTTACTATTAGCCTACGTATGTTGTTTGGAAAGACTAAGCAACAATTGGGTTATTTTGATTTTGTGTCGTGCTACATAGAGCTTATATTTCACCCAGAATGGAATTTGATTTTCTATGTTGGGCTTGGGGTGGAAAGAGTCGTCATTCCATATAACATGGACAACAGAAAAGTTCATGTTATCCCTACACATTACATTCCGTATGGTAGACACACTACAGCGAAACCGAGCATTAGTGATAACAAGATGTGGCGAAATTTTATTTTGTCACTAATTCCCATAATATTTGTGGCAAAACTATTTTTAATCACAGTTATGCCAATTATTAGTGACAAAATATTATTACGCCAGAAGAAACATCTTTTGTGGCAAATTGAGTGACAAAACACTGTTTTCTCACTATTTTAATAAGTTATCTGTGACAAAATAATTTTTTTCTCACCAGTATCACATTTATCAGTGGCAAAATTTTGTGTCACAACGAGACACACAGTTAGTGAGAGAATATTGTGGCGAAGTTTATTTTTGCCACTAATTCCCATACTATTTGTGACAAAAGTAGTTTTCCTCACTCTTATCTGAGTTATTAGTGACAAAATATTATTTCGCCACAGGAAGCATCTTTAGTGGCAAATTGAGTGGTGAAACATTTTTTGTCACTATTTATCAAGTTATTTGTAATAAAATACTTTTTCCCCACTAGTTTGCCATTTATCAATGCTAAAAGGTTTTGTATAGCCACGTGACACACGATCAGTGAGAAATTCTGAAAGATCATAGTTTTGTCACTATTTGCTAGCTTAATTAAAGATAAGGCCCACGGGTCAGCCCCTTGTTAGTATCTCTTTCCTCTAATTCATTAAACACAAGCACCACACAAAAGCCAAGATGGGTGCACTTGTCCACAAGCCATGGAGTATTACTTACGTAGTTAGGCTGATTAGCCTGATTTGTTAGCTTCCTGATCCGTCCAATAATTTAGGCGAAATCTTGCTCTAATTTTTCCCTTAATTTTTTCATGAACATTAACACCGATGAATGTGCAGGCACCTGGGTTATTTGTGAGGGACATGATTTTGTATTCCGACATACAAAAGCACCATAATTAAAATGTAACCCCTCCATTTTAAATTGCAACTCATTTTAGTTTTATCCTAAGTTAAACTTCTAATTTTGTCCATGTTCATATATATCTTAATTTTGAAGCCATGCCAAACACCTATGAACATCTCTCGTGGCCACTCTAAAGCAAAACACCATCCTAGGTAACCGTTAGATACATCAAATAAACCAGTGCACTAAGTGAACAAAAACTAAGGTCCACTTTGGTAGAGCGCTGGCTTTAGCTTCTCCACACATTTTACCAATGAACTATTTTTACTTTCACAACAGTAGGACATGCATGGGTCATGACCTAGGTTCTCACCACTGTGGTGCCGGAGGCCACCTATGCCGTAGCTGCGGCACCTTGGGCCCCCCATGCCAAGACGCCAGGAACCGGCACAACTGTGGCGATGCCATGCACGGGGCTGGATGGTACTCAGCGGATGCAGGGTGACGATTTAGGAGGCGAGCGGAGGAAGGCAGGCACATATGAGACGAGGGAGTAAGCGTGCGTCGCAGGGCTTGAGGAATTAGGCCAACACGCAGCTTCTAGAGTCCAAGCCGTGTGGGTGAGGTAGAGCCATCGCGATCGCACACGCCCGCTTTAATCGCGGCGAGGTGGACGCGCCGAGAGCGTGCAAACCCGGCTCCTTTGTAGAGGTAACTTCGTCTTCTCAAAATGAACTAAAAACACAAGAGTTGTTTTTTTCTGGCTATATGGGACCAAACCACTAGAGAAGAGTCAAACTATAGTGTTGACACGTATCCATCTTACTATTCTTACATGATCCATTTTTACATGATGCAACTCACTATTGCGGCCTACCTATCCGTTGGTACTTAATAGACACATGCAAAATAAGCATCTGATCCACTTTTTCAGCACAAGGTTCAAATAGCATGATGAAAAACTATTTTTTCTAATCACCCATTATACATGATCAGGCCTACACGGAGTCTAAATGTGAAAATTAATTATTTTAACTACACCTTCAAGAAAATATTTGCCGTTGGAAAATATAATTATTTCTAGAAATATTCGACAAAAAAGGTTATTTCAGAAATGTTTCCCGTTTTCACGCTCAATGCACCCTTTCCCTCCTTTTATTTGGTGAAAAAAAATTCCCACCAAATATCCATTAACCTCCTGTAAAGAGATGTCATTTAGTTTCCCTCCAATTAAATGGTGGATTTTTTTTACTCCCATTATTTTCTTAGGCTATTTCTTTTGGCAAAATGAAGGGTGGGCCTGGTGCAAGCGGTAGAGTCTTACTGCCTGTGACCGGAAGGTCCCGGGTTCGAGTCGCGGTCTCCTCGCATTGCACAAGCGAGGTTAAGGCTTGTCACTAACACCCTTCCCCAGACCCCGCACAAAGCGGGAGCTCTCTGCATTGGGTACGCCCTTTCTTATTTCTTTTGGCAAAATCTCCATTGATTCTACTGCTATTTCATAGGGAAGATGGCTCCATGGGCGACTCGATGCATTGTTGCTGAAAGGGATAGAGAATTTGATGAGTTGGCCTCTACTTTATCTGATCCAAGGAAACCTCTGGTATATGATTCAAACATTCAGTTCCACTAAATATTTTCTCTGCATAAAAAAATCAGATGTATTGTAGCATGTTACATCAAGATAAACTAGGAAAGTAGAATTCTCTGTAGCTCATGTTACAGGGGAAAGAACAAGCAGGTTACATCCACGTGTGATCATTTGGATTCAGATGTGGTCATCGATAAAAAAAAATTCAAATAAATGCTGCAGCACTCAACACTGAAGGTGTTTTCCTAATCTGAAATATCTTTCTGCACACTATTGTTTATTTCACTAAATTAGCTACGCTCTCTTTCACTAAATTAGCCAGGCTTTGTTATGGTGATCTGAAATTGTTTCTTTATACAACATAATAGTAAGCAATGCATTTTAGAAAACTGCCAAAGTAACTACTGTTATACTATTAGAAATTTGTTTCCGTACACAACAGAGTACAAATATGAAATGTTACATTTAATTATTGTTGTTCTTTTCCCTAAATTAACTAGACCCTGCTAAGAAGAGTGGTAGGAAAGCATATTGATATAAAGTTCCCTAAAGAATTTGCAAAAGTGTGTGGAGAACATGCTTGTTTATTTAAAAGTGAGATCACTGATGGCATATGTGCTTTATGAACTAGGATTAGGTGCAGGTAGTGTGATTTTGTATGAAAAAAATGTGCTGGTATCATCATGTTCCACTCTTCATGGTTATTGTCTATGGAATATAGTTCTCTGTTGTACCATCATTTAATTCACTTGGAATGCAAATTTCTAGAAACTGCAATTTGTTTCAATATATAACATGCTATATTTGTAATCATGAATAATACCAGCAGAACAGGTTTGCTTGTCATTCGATACAATTCATTTGCTAAACCATCCTATTGTTAATGCTTGTTCTTATAATTCATTAGCTGCACCTATTTTCATGTCATTTGATATATTAATTATTACTTTTTTGTTTCATGCTTTGTAGATCAAACTCCATGAAGCTTATGTCACACATCAAGAAAAGGTTAATTCTGCACATGTGGCAATAGTGGAGCACTTCGCATTAGTTCTAGGTTGAAAGCCAAACCATTCATTCGGTGTTGGCATTTGTGCAGTCAACAATCAAGTTGCCGAGGAGAGGATCAGATTGCAGGCGCATATCGAGGCTTCTCAACGGCGTGAAGCTACAGCTTGAGCACATGTAGATGCTGCTGAGCAACATGCTGAGGCTACTGGGCAACGTGCACAAGCTTTGGAAGACCAGGTCTTGACGGTGGTCGAAACAAATGCACAGTTGCAAGAAGAGCAACAATCCCAACTTGATGAGCTTAGTTCTTTGCGTCAAATATAGACAAGAGAGAACAACTTGATCAACAAATGCCTCAATTCATTGGACGCATTCATTCTGGTGCTTTGTAGCCTCCATCATATTAGAGTTCAATACCTGTAACTGAATAAATAGTGTGTGAGTTATTTTGAGAGTTCCAAGTGTCATTAAATTCTGTGTATTGATTGATTGCAACATTATCATGGTCAAAGAATTATTGAAGTAAATATTATTGGTCTACATTTGTGAGAATTGTATTGCTCTAGTGTACATCTGTTGAGCCATTTTTTTATCACGGGTGATAAGGATAAACCATTTGCCACAACATCTATTGTCCACACAATTGAGACTTATCTTGCGACAAAACTTATTGTAACTAATATTTTTACACAAATGTTATGCTTTTTTGTGATGAAATTATTTATACAACATGTCTTATCAATTCTCACAAAAAATCATATTGTGAGAACAAATATTGACACAAAAATTATATAATGGCAAAGCTTTGGTCACTAATATAATGTCTCTAGTGACCATATAATTTGTCTCTTTTATAATGTCAATTGTTGTCACGACTGAAAACAATACAAGTGGCATCATTTTTCATCACTAATGCACATTTTTTGTGACAACAAAGGCGCCACAAATGGGTACATCATTGGTTGCAACATAATTAGTCACTAATGAGTATGGCCATTTGTGGGGAATGAAAAATCATCACTAGAGTATTTGTGGCGACTAGTGATCGCCCCAAAGGTTGCTTTGTGGTGAAAAAATATGCTTTTGTGATGAAATTTTTCGCCACAAAAACACTTTGACATTGTGGTGATGTGACATCCTGCCAGAAATCATGGGCAGACCTTACAATCTTCCCTATGTTCCCTTGTTCTTGGAGTTGGAGTCATTAGCAAAGTAGTAAATAAAAGTTGCATTTGATGTATCTCTCTGTCATGACATGTTTAAATGGATCAACGTTGTTTGATTGTCTATGGACATGTTAATTTCCTCTTGGATGGATGGATGTTGTCATTTTTTTGCAGCAACTTTAACTTGTTTCTAATGTAAGCTAAGGTATGTGCAGTGTCAGACGCGTTCAAACCTACAGAGGTCGGACTTTCTTGCGTGTTCAGTAACATTTCAACACCAATGTCTCCTCTTTGTTCCTAAAAAACACCAATGGCTCCTTTATAGTAGTAATATATTAACCGCCATGATCTCTTCAGCAGCTCCGCTTGTTTTCCTTTCTTCCCCGAACCCACCCATTCCCACTACAAATCTAAAATCATCAGGAACGTGTGGTTGCCTTCTCCAAACCTACTTCACTCTTAGCTACCGCCATGCTGAAGGGCGAGCCTTCTATGAAGCACACATAGGAGGGGAATGACGCCATGCCCGTGGTGAGGGAGGATGATGCCGTCCCCATGGTGAATCAAGATGAAGCCTCGGTGTATCCCTTTCGAGATAGACACTATTGGGCCGTTGGCATCACGAGTAAGGCTTTCTGGAAGATCAAGAGTGTGGTAGAAAATACCAATTTGTGCACGCTCACCATGCCTCAGGTTGAAAAGGTGAGCAATTACGTCTTCATTTTTCACCAACTCACCGATGTCCTAGAAAACTGACAACCTACCTGAACAAGAATCACGCGGACAACACAGAGTACATCGTTGCCTGTTACCGAAGCCGAATAAAAGGCTTCTACACTAGCGTCACGACGTACGAAATCAGCACCGCCCACAACATCAAGAAGCACTAGTGCAACCTGGTTCATTCCGATGCTGAGCAGGTGGTGAACCGCATCACCGCTGGCAAGCAAAAGGGCCCCATGGCTATAGAGGAGGACAACGACGATGTTACCAACAACAGCGATGAGGACGAGGAATAAAAAAAGGTCCATTTGATGTATCACACGTTACATTTGATGTATCTCACATTGCATTCGATGTATCTTCGTTATGTTGGGAGTACGGAGGGAGTACTTGTTGTTACTCTTCCTTATGTATCTTCCCATGTTGACGGCCTTCTCTACAAGTTGCTATTCTTCATACATCGTCATACCGAACACCTTCTCAACAAGTTGCTATTCTTCATACATCGTCATAGCTAGTACGAAATAGAGCATTCCAAATCTAACATGTTGATGACCAACTTCAATACAACATAATACATGATTCCAAATCCAACAACTAGAACACAATAAAGAAAAATATGTTCAACTTCCGATGCAGGTTCTACATGTTGAATTCTAATGCTTTCCTGTCAGCTCTGCCATTCGAGTGGCCTTCACTTCCTTCCTCCCCTTCGTCCTCTAAGTCCATTAGCCTGACTTGGATCATGCCTGACTTTTTCAAATCATCAAGATATTGTCACTCCCATACGTAGTAACCACAATGTTTTGGGTACTACACAAAATTGTTTAAAAAAATGAAACTAAACATTGCAATAGTTATTGCCGATGAAGTGACAAGAAGCTCACCCCATTCCTCGGTCACTTGAAGTAGACACGACCAAGGTTCGGGTTTTCTTTCATAGATCGTCGCTCAATCACTCTAGCAAGCTTACAGCGGTGGCAAATCACCAATGGAAGTCCAGTCTCTTCACCAACTAGATCTGACAACCAATCTATTGTCTGGGAGCTGCTCTTTCCATGCATCCTATTTGACGTGGTGCTACCGTGAGAGGATTGGATCCAGTGGGACATTGCGCCGATAGAGCTGCACCGAGATAAGAGGCTAGAGATAGAGAGATAGAGCGAGGGGGGAGTGGGTGACAAGTTTGTAACACAACAGTTACTCCTGCCAATTTATAAAAGAGAGGGGGAGCCGAGATAGAGAGGGATGTTGCCACGTGTATAGTGTACCTTCAGATTCCTCAAAAAGGTAAAGTTTTTGTCTCCTATAACTTGGGTCCGGGATTAATGTATGACGTGATGCCGAGATTAGTTTTACCTCCTATATAAACAAATCCACACAAATTGCTGCAGCACTCAAAACCACGGAGGATATAGCATACTATTAGATGAATTCTAACATATAGAGGTCGGAGTTTCTTGCGTGTGCAGTAACATTTCAACACCAATGGCTCCTCTGTTCTGCATTAGACCTATGTGTGGTGTCACTACCCCAGATCTGGACATCACTGCCGGTTCAAAAACCCACTTCACTACCGGATTTTGAACTGATAGTGGCATACCGGCAGTGATGGGGGGTTGACATCACTGCCGGTCCTTAAAAACCGACACTGATCTATAGGAAACAGTGTCGGTTCCTGGTTCTGCTCGGCAGTGTCTAGTTGAACAACACTGCCGGTTTGTAGTGCCAACCGATAGTGACGGTTGCTTTAAGAGTGTCGGTTCTTGGCTCAAGCCAGCAGTGTTGAGCAAGCCTACACTGTCGGTTCATGGATCAAACCGGCAGTGTTCTTGTAACTATCAGTGTCGGTTCATGGTTCAAGTCGGTAGTGTTGAGTAAGACAACACTATCGGTTTGCTTCTAACCGAAAGTGATGGTTATGACAACACTACCGGTTTGTTGCTAACCGGCGGTGATGGCCTGTTCATATTTTATTGTTTTATAATTTATTTTAATTTATATTTTTTCGTGGAATCGGGTTTCGCTTTATATACGCTACGTAGATGACATGTCCATTAATATTAAACATTACAAATGTTACGATTACAATTCAAATGTTCTTATCCACATCTCGATCCCCCAAAATAAAAAAAGAAATGTTCTTGGACTTCACACATGCTTCTCGGACTTCTTACAATAATCTAGCGAGCCGCTCTGGGCCATACTGGTCCTTGTACTTCATAGATTGTGCAATGGAAAATACTCCATCTTTTTCCAATACCTCGGCGAAGATGAATTTTGCCAACTCCGATTGTAGTGCGACGATCTCCATGTCTAGCAGCCTTTCGTGCTTATATTTCTTGCGCTGTCGTTCAAAAAGATGATATCCAAAGAGGAATAGTAAATCATTTTGTTGAATTATTAATAGACATAAATGAAATGGGGATTATACACACCAACTTATCGGCTTCTTCCGATTTCCCACCGATGTAGCGAAGCATTGCCCACATTATATAAAACCTGCATTCATTGTTTCCCGCCGGCTATGATAGGTACTTCCCCTCCATTTCAACAACCTTGAATGGGACCGACGTCCCACCGATATGTCTTCTTCGGACACTGAGCAACATTAAAAGGAGAAACATTAGAAAGCGGTATGTGTGATTAGAAAATAATAGTTATTAGGATCACTTACTAATTCAGCACTGCCACCAGTGCATCGAGATGATGAAATGGTTTTTTCTTCGAGTCCCACACCTCGAGCAGATTTTTAGCAAGATTAACACAAATGAAGACAAAATGGTTGCTGCAACCACAGAATCCTAATTATCGAATAATCTTAATGAAAAAAGAAGCATAAAATTAAAAGCCGAGAACACATACTCGTAGTTGTAGGCTAGAAGTATGTGGGTTTTCTTCTTCATCGTGAATTCATCGAAAACAACAATCAATCTCTGTTTCAGGTCTTCCACGTCACATCCATAGAGGCCTAGACATGTCCTCTCATTGACTCGCATGGGGTCCAAGAAGCCTATGTAATCCCATTTGCTTTTTAGAATGCAAAATTTTGCTATACACCTACATAAAATCATGGGAAGTGCTCAAAAGTTAACAATTTATCTCGAGAGAGTAGTTAATTGTAATATCGTGTGTGTAGGGTACTTACATAGTCCACAGCGTCAACATTTGAATATCGAGCGAGCGTTTTTGGTATAGCTGAAACAAGCACTCCCACTCGACATCGAACTTCTGTTCTTTAGGATAATGGAAAACATGTGGCGAACGGATAATAACCTCAAAACCAAAGTCGTCTGTCTCTGTTGCTTGAGCCAAGTAATATTCATGCATCTAGCGCATATATGTTGTCAGATTTTTATACTCCTCATCGGGAACCAAAAGATTGCCACTTTCATACTTCATTGCCGGTGTTCCCGTCCCTTGTACATCATAATATATGGTTGCAGCCTCTTCCATGGTTAATCCTAGGTTATCTTCGACGTACTTCTGTATGTTCCTTAAATCTTTATTGTGTATTTCTTCGTCTCTTGTTGTAGTGTATTTATTCTGTGTTTACCTTTCGAATTCGGACTTCAACAAATACAAAGGCAGTGAGGCACAGAGATTGGAGAAACTAACACAATCTTCCGTTGAGATGTGTGCTGTAAATTTTTCTTTCATCAAGGTGGTAATGCTGCCACTGGATGGCCTTTTTCCTTTCTCTTGGTCCACTTTGGGAGCATTAGCGACCGAATCGAAAGACCTTTTCTACAACTACGAGGATGTCCTTGATCTTGTTTTGGGCTAAGGTGGAGGAGGAGGAGGAGGATGACGACGAGAATTATGTTTTCCCGGTGCTGATGAAGATGGAGGAGGAGGGGGAGAAGGAGGAGGAGTCTCTTTTCTTGGGGCTGATGAAGATGGAGTCGGACAAGGCGGAATAGAAGGAGACCTCTGTCTTCTTGGGGGTGATGGCTCCAGATGATGAGGGGAGTGATCTTTGTTGGGAGATGGTGAGTGATCATCGCAGGTGGGCGAAGACTCGTAGTCGTCCTCATCATTAGAGGACAATTGATGGTCAAGCTTACTGAAGTGCTTGCGCCAGGCCACTTGAGAGCCCTTGTTTTGACCAAGTTTCAGCCTATCTTCCGCTACGGGGTACTCAATGGGTATCTTGTTAAACTTCTTATCAAGTATGCTATCAATGGTGACGCCAGCATACCCCAATGGAATTGGGCCGCCATTAATTGTCCCGTCTCCCGTAGGCTAGGCCTAGCCGAGCGCCACCTTGTCCTTTGTCCATTCCTGATGGATGTACAACCTGACATTGAAGGGTTTAGTGATGTCATCCACCGGATGAGGCACATTCGCCTCTTCTTCATCGAGCGGGGTCGATCCGTAGCTACTGCGACCCTTAAACTGTGGGCTAAAGGCACTAGGAGTAGGGTTTTGTGGTACTACAGACCCCTTAGACAACAAAATTTGCTCGACTCGCGCTTCAATGGTTGCCTCAATCCATGCTTCCATTCTGTCTTTCGTCTCTTTTAGTCTCCTCAAATACTCTGCCTCATGTTCCGCTCTACCCCTTGAGCGGCTCCGGTAAGTGTTAGATTCTTGGGGGAATGCTAGTTTCCAAGGAACAACACCGGTTCCTCTAGTGTGACCAGGGTGCTCCTTGGTTCTGAGTGCTTGGGTGAGCATGTCTTTCTCCCTATTAGAAGTGCGAGTCCCTTGCCTCACCTCCTCAGTTACTTGGGAGATCCTCTATGTAAGGAAAATGGACCCTTGGCCCATTTACTTTACATTTCGGTGTTTGATGACCAACACGACCAAATTGAACTAATGAATTTGCAAGTGTTTGTTTTATAGTTCAATAGGGTGCAAGACGTAACTTGGACAAAGGCGACGTGATGATCCAATGATCAACACCTCAAGCAAGACCTTAGGAGCACAAGAGAAGACCCAAAAGATCAAGCAAAGTCCAAGCATGAAGATTGGAACCAAGCCGTACGCAAGATCACGAAGAAACAAGCTTGTAGAGGCATCCGGACGCTGGACCGGTGGCTCGGTAGACAGGCGACTGGATGATGGACCGGACGCTGGCGGCAACCGATTGGACGTAGGGAAGCAGCGTCCGATCGAGTATAGAGAGGTTCCAGAGCGGCATATCTGCGACCGGACGCGTCCGGTGGTAGGCGACCGGACACTGGCCAGCGTCCGATCAGTATATTGCCGGCTCAACGGTCGGGACGACCGGACACGTCCGATCAGGACGATTCAGCGTCCGGTCAGTAGCAGTTTTGTGGGAATTCGACCCCAACGGCTACTTTCTCAGTGGGGCTTATAAAAACAACCCCCAACCAGCCATTTGAGTGGTGTGGAGCTGAGGAAACATACCAAGGGTGTTGATACACCATCTTAGTGATCTCCACATGCATAGTGCTTAGTGTTTTATTAGGTGATTAGCATAAGTGCTTTGCGAAGTGCTTAGGTTGATTAGACCACCGCTTATGCGCTTGCTCTAGGTGTATGCCTAGTGTTTAGTGAGGTTTGCATACCTCTTGCCACCCCGTGCTTGCGAGCACAAGTGTTGTACATTGGAGGGGCTTGAAGTCTTGCGAGATCACACCAACCGCATTTGTGGTGTGGCCGCCACCGTGTACCGGAGGGAACAAGGCCCGCGACATTTCGGCTAGAAGTTGATAGTGAAGACGGCGGGAAGCTTTCGGGAGAGGCTTGCCGAGAGGCACATCTGAGACCCACTTGCGCGTGGGGAAGGCCCGAGGCTATCCACAGAGTTACCCGACCGGGAGCTTGGCCCTTGCGAGGGATTCCTTGTGAGGGGCTCCAACGAGGACTAGGGGAAAGCTTGCGCACTTCTCGATACCTCGGTAAAAATACCGGAGTCATCGACGGGAGTTTGCATATCTCTACCTTGCTCTTTAGCTTCTGCATTTACATTAATTGTATTACTCCTTTTTGCGGTAGAGATAGCAACACACTAGTAAAACCGTAGTTGCACATTTAGATAGTTTATCTTTTGCATAGGTTTTGCTAAGGTTAGAAAGAGAGGCCATAGTTTAGAGTTAGATTTTCAAGTTGCCTAATTCACCCCCCTTCTTAGGCGTCACGGTCCCTTCAATTGGTATCAGAGCCGGTTGGCTCATATTTGGACCTTTGGCTTAATCGCCGTTGAGCCGACGCTATTGTAGAGTGGTTGGGATGGATACTGCTAGGCCTCCTCAATTTGATGGCACTAACTTCCTCTACTATAAAGCTAGAATGGCTTGCCACCTTGAGGCAGTTGATTTAGGTGTATGGAGAGTCACTCGTGATGGGATGAAACCCATTAAGAATCCCAAAAAGCTCACAAAGAGTGACGAAAAAGAAATGCATTTTAATGCTAGAGCTAAGAATTGCTTGTTTGAATCATTTAGCATGGATGTGTTCAACCAAGTGTTCACCTTAAATATGGCACATGAAATTTGGTTAAAACTCCAAGAGCTCCATGATGGCACAAGTAATGTCCGTGAGCAAAAACATTGTCTAGCCAAGCAAAATTATGATTCCTTTGCTATGAATGATGATGAGCTTGTTCGTGATATGTATTCTTGATTGAATCTAATTATCAATGAGCTCCATTCAATAGGATTATTAAAGCTAGATGATGCGGACATCATGAGGAAGATTATCTCCGTTCTACCACAAAAGAAATATGCAAGCATCATCACCATCCTTCACAACATGGAGAACTTGAGCACCATGACCCCGGGGATTGTCATTGGCAAGCTAGTGGCATTTGAAATGTCACGTAAGATGGGTCAAGGAGAAGCTTCTTCATCAAGCAAAGGCAAAGCCCTCGCTTGTAGCGAGAAGAAAAAGATGAAGGGCAAGAAAGTTGAGTCAAGCTCAAGCTCAAGTTCCTCAAGTGAAGATGAAGAAGAAGATGAGGACGATGATGATGATGATGATGATTCAAGTGATGATCAATCTTCCTCCTCCACCTCCGATCTTGATGAAGAATCAATCAAAGTGATCAACAAAGTGGAGAAGATGATCCAAAGCCTCAATGTCAAGGGTGTGTCCATCCAAATTCAAGATCTCATTTTCACAAATCAAAGAAAAGAGCAAAGAAAGAGAGGATGCTATGGATGCGGTGAGTTGGGGCACTTTGTGGAAGTTTGTCCAAACAAGCCCACACCCAAGACAAAGAAGAAGGCATGCAAGAACCAAGCCCTCACATCAATAAGATCATGGGATGATTCTTCAAGTGAAGAAGAACCCCATCACAAGAGGCGAGGCCACAAGCACTCATCATCAAGCTCCTCTCGTGTGTGCCTTATGGCACGAGGTAATGAAAGCTGTTCCTCTAGTGAGAGTGATAGTGATGAGGACATGCCTTCCTATCATGAACTTGTGCAAGAAAATCTTAAATTTGCTAAAGCTTGCACTAGTCAACAAAAGAAGCTCAAAAGCTTAAAAGAAAAGCTAGATAGTTCACAAAAAGCATACAAAACCTTGCTTGATCAATATGAGAACTTTGCTAATCTCAATGTTGAACTATCTACTAAAATTGAGAAACTTGAGGCTAGTGCAACAACAAATGCATGCACAATCAATGATGAGCAACTTGAAAAGAAAAATGAAAAATTATAAGAAAAGTTAGTTAGCTCACAAGAAGCATACAATAGTTTTCTTGCTAAAATGGAAACCATGTGCAAACATTGTGATGAACTAACTAATAAAGTTGCTAATCTTGAAGCCGTTAGATCAACCCTCACCAAGGCATCTAAAAAGAAAAGCTCTATCTTTAACATGTCTAAAAAGGATGCCTCTACTTCTTGCAATGATTTATGTTTAGACTCACCTTTGTGCAACCAAGTTTGTGTTGAGAAAGTTATTGTAGATACATGCACACAAGAGGTTGCAAAGGAGAATGAGCAACTCAAGCAAGAAGTAGCTCGCCTCAGCAAGGACTTGACTCAAGAGAAAGGCAAGGCAGAGCAAACCCAACTTCATCAAGATAACACCATCAAGGGAGTGAAGAAGCTTGATGAAGGACAAACCATGGTTTGTTACGTATGCCACAAGGAAGGTCACAAGTCCTATGAGTGCAAGGTGAAGAATGGGGGAGGAGCAAAGAAGAAGGAGAAAAAGCAAACAAGCAAGCTCTCCAACACCTACACCAACAAGGTGGACAAGAAGGCCTCCACACCTTATCTCTTGAAGAAGAAGAAAAATGACAAGGTGGTGGCCATCAAGGTGAACAAGCAAGCCAACAATGGGGTCAAACGCTTTTGGGTGCCAAAGGAAATCATTTCAAACATGAAGAGCACCAAGAAGGTTTGGATCCCGAAAGGGAAGTGAGAAGTCCGTCGGACTTCGGGGAATTTGGAGACTTGGCAAAGTATGGGTGCATTTCATGGGGTGCATCATGATGGACAAAATCATTGCCAAGTAGGTTAGTGAATACTATGGACCCAAATTCCCCTTCCCATGTTAGGTAACTAGATGTTATTACTTTTTAATTGGTACATCTTTAAATTGGTATTTCTTACAAATTGATATCTTAAGCATCTAGTTACTCTTCATGCCTAGGTTTGCATTTGCATGCTTATATCTTTTGTCATGCATACACTAGGTACATCTTATGGTAGGCTTGCTCGGTCTCCTTTTTAACCCTTGGAGCAAACCTACATGGTTCAAAATTGTTTAGGAGCATGGCACATAGCTTGTCTTACTATTGTTCATCTAATATGTGCCAAAGTCCAAATTATAGATAATCTCTCCCGAATATCTATTTTGAAAATGATTCTCACACTCATGAGATGTCATCTTTCAAGTGGTATTTTTTTATTCTAAAATCAATGTGCATGATTTCTACAAAGTATTCTACATTTGTGTGCACATATTTAGGGGGAGTAATTCAACAACTTGGATGCTTTGAGACTAACACTTTTTCAAATGGTATCAATTTTTCAAACCTATCACATGTGTAGTAGTCTCATTGAAGGAAATTGGAGTCCCCGGAGTTAAGCATCATTCTTCAATTGGCATCATCATGTTGATTTTATTTTATATTTATATGCTTTCTCCATACATTATATAGATTAAACTCTCTTGTACAATAATTTGCTAATTATGCATATGCTATGCTTTCTACCATATGTATGCATATATTTAGGGGGAGCTTAGTCTATATAATGTGAGAGTCAAGTCTTGTGATCCATTTCACACTATACACAAAGGATCATGAAATTTGACCCTCCCTTGTGCTACTAATGTCTTCCTTTTTGGTGTTTAATGCCAAAGGGGGAGAATTTGAAGGACCAAAGGCAAGCATCAAGTTGATGTCTACAAGTGGTAATGGTCCGAGAAAGGGAGGAAAGTGAATTATGGAGTAGTCTAAGTAATGGGAATTTTTTTTAGAAAACTAGGCTTTAATCCATAATATCACATGGGGACATTTGCAAGGGCAAGACAAGCTTTTAAGTAAAGTTTCAATTAGTATCTATCAATTAGTATCATATAACCTTGCCCTTTGCATTGCTTCCTAGCAAGTAGGTAGTTTTTAACTTTCAAATTCTTATTATTTGCTTGCTTTGGTCGTGTTGGTATCAATCACCAAAAAGGGGGAGATTGTAAGGAAAATGGACCCTTGGCCCATTTACTTTGGATTTTGGTGTTTGATGACCAACATGACCAAATTGAACTAATGAATTTGCAAGTGTTTGTTTTGTAGTTCAATAGGGTGCAAGACGTAACTTGGACGAAGGCGACGTGATGATCCAATGATCAACACCTCAAGCAAGACCTTAGGAGCATAAGAGAAGACCCAAAAGATCAAGCAAAGTCCAAGCATGAAGATTGGAACCAAGCCATACGCAAGATCGCGAAGAAACGAGCTCGCAGAGGCAACCGAACACTAGACCGGTGGCTCGGCAGACAGGTGACCGGATGATGGACCGGACGCTGGCGGCAACCGACCGGACGTAGGGAAGCAGCGTCCGATCGAGTATAGAGAGGTTCTAGAGTGGCATATCTGCGACCGGACGCGTCTGGTGGTAGGCGACCGGACGCTGGCCAGCGTCCGATCAGTATATTACTGGCTCAATGGTCGGGACGACCGGACGTGTCCGATCAGGACGATTTAGTGTCCGGTCAGTAGCAGTTTCATGGGAATTCGACCCCAACGGCTACTTTCTCAGTGGGGCTTATAAAAACAACACCCAACCAGCCATTTGAGTGGTGTGGAGCTGAGGAAACATACCGAGGGGGTTGATACACCATCTTAGTGATCTCCACATGCATAGTGCTTAGTGTTTTATTAGGTGATTAGCATAAGTGCTTTGCGAAGTGCTTAGGTTGATTAGACCACCGCTTATGCGCTTGCTCTAGGTGTATGCCTAGTGTTTAGTGAGGTTTGCATACCTCTTGCCACCCCGTCCTTGCGAGCACAAGTGTTGTACATCGGAGGGGTTTGAAGTCTTGTGAGATCACACCAACCGCATTTGTGGTGTGGCCGCCACCATGTACCGGAGGGAACAAGGCCCGCGGCGTTTCGGCCAGAAGTTGATAGGGAAGACGGCGGGAAGCATCCGGGAGAGGCTTGCCGAGAGGCACATCCGAGACCCACTTGCGCGTGGGGAAGGCCCGAGGCTATCCACGGAGTTACCTGACCGGGAGCTTGGCCCTTGTGAGGGATTCCTTGTGAGGGGCTCCAACGAGGACTAGGGGGAAGCTTGCGCGCTTCTCGATACCTTAGTAAAAATACCGGAGTCGTCGATGGGAGTTTGCATATCTCTACCTTGCTCTTTAGCTTCCACATTTACATTAATTGTATTACTCCTTTTTGCGGTAGAGATAGCAACACACTAGCAAAACCATAGTTGCATATTTAGATAGTTTATCTTTTGCATAGGTTAGAAAAAGACGCCATAGTTTAGAGTTAGATTTTAAAGTTGCCTAATTCACCCCCCTCTTAGGCGTCGTGGTCCCTTCACTCTGGATGAGTTCGCTCATGGGTTGATTTGAGGAGCTAAAGCTCCCATCCTCGGCGTGCCGTACATTTCTCCACATATAGTATAATACCGATCTAGGCTCCCAATCGACGGTCTCAACCTAAACGCCTTCCTCAGCAAGGTGATCCATCTTTTGAAGTTCTGCTTCAAATTCTGGCATCTTTTTGGTGTAGCCACGAGAGCCGAGATGATGAGGATTCGTAGCTTTCTATGAATTCTCCTTATTCTTCCTGCTCAGTTCTAAGTACTCCTCGGATAACCTGTATTCCTTGAAAGCCTACCAGAAGTCCTTCTGCTTGCTAAACTGTCCACCATCGAAATCTGGCTCTTTATTTTGGAGGACAAAATTCTTGTACAATGTCCCCTTGAAATTCTTGAAGCATGTCCCCATGATTTCTTTTGCTTTTTTCTTGACTAACTCCTTGTCATAATCAGCTGGGAAAGTGAAATACTCTAGGATCTTGACATCCCATATGTAATCCTTCTCGCTTTCGAGAACCCTCCACCGGTCATCATCTTTCCCAATCCACTTCTTGTACTTAATCGGGATGAAGTCCCTAACAAGTAACCCAAGGATAGTCTTGTATTTGGTCAAAGCTATAGGCGGTGAGAGTGGATCCCCGAATTCATCGAACTCAGTAATGTGCTAGTGTGCATTCAAACCAACAGGAATCTTTGACATGCCTTGCTTGGATCTAGCCTTCCTGCTACCTGAACCCTCTGGCTCCTTGGCCCATGGAGGCTCCTGCTAGAGACACCAAGTAAGCTATGACCCTCTCAATTGACTAGCGTGTGTGGCTATATAGTCACATGTACCAAAGTTACCTGGCCATCTTGGTCATTTTGACCCAGATCGAGCAGGCCGAACGGGGTCCATGGCTGCTCGTTCTCACTGACCTGATTGACACCGTCACCGTTTGTCGGATCATGCAGCTCTCCCATCCAGCGATATCAGCCGCTTCTTGTTGCCGATTAGTTCTTCGGTGATGGGGTAACAGGCGATGATGAGTCATGGCTGTGACACGATCGTGGTTAATTTTGGCCGTGGACAACTACTAATAGCATATGTTCATATATATATAATATGTTTAATGCAAAGTCTAATAATAAGTCCACATACAACAAAGTCAAATAATAGCATATGTTCACCTAGAACAAATTCATTGTTTGATTGACCACATACAACAAAGTCCACCTAATGTTCTACGAAACTAAGCCTACATCAACTTCCAATTAAGAAAAGCGATGACCATAGCCATAAATAAAAGCATGACATCTTTCCAAGACCAAGGAGCAATTCTCCTAATCTTCACATCTCCGGCGGGTGGCTTCTCTTCGATCTCCAGTGCCAGTGGATGGCCATGGTTTACATTCATTGGACCATAGTAGGCCGGTTGCCCATGCTTTGCAAGGTAGGCCGGATGACTATAGTAGGCCCTCAAAGCTTCAGCTTCTGTGTTGTATTTTTTGTGCAAATTACTAGGGTAGCGATTGACTTGAGCATAGCAATCTTCCCAGGTTTGATAAATCCCAGGCATGTGACCAACATGCACTACATACCATGCCATGGTTGCCTATACATTTAAGTAAATTAGGCATGTGGTAAGTGGTAATGGTAACTCACTAAACAAGAGTTATTATTCAAGTTATATGGCCAAACTAAATCTATTTAATGTCCTTTATCCTCAACATGATAAAAAAAATAACCTCAATAATTGGACTTTCTATTATTCGGAGATCAATGTGGTTTAGTAATCATACTTGCTACTGCTGCTGAGCCAATTTTAAAAGTTGTTTTTAACTTTTTTTTTCTAGAACAAACATCTATAGATGCCTTTTTTAAGCATGCTATACATTCCATCAAAATGAATTGACACTACCTATAGCGATTATACCTGTACACATTTGACAAGAATCCATCAATTGACACTCTACCTATAGCTAAACCAAGGAGTAACAGCATGTAACTCAATCAAATAGGAATCGACTGCTATTGGGAAGACAACAACCGTGGGGCATTTCATCGAACACTTAGCGGGCAGTGAGCCACGCACTCACCGTGGGGGTGGGAAAGCAGCTGTCTGCGCACGCTCCTAAAGGCCTCGATGGTGCTCCGGAGTCTAGCGGTGGACGACGTGGGGAGTGCTCCGGCGTGGGGCGGTGCGCGGGCGTCGGCGTGAAGAAGAGGAGCGCAGGGCTAGGAACAGCGGCGTGGGGCAGTGCATGGGCCTCGGCGTCGAAGAAGAGGAGCGCGGGGCTAGGAACGGCGGCGCGGGGGGCAGTGGACGGGTGCTCTGGCTTGGGGCGGTGCACGGGCGTCGGCGTCGAAGAAGAGGAGTGTGGGGCTGGGAACGGTTGGTGCGGTGTTGAAATTTTTCAACCTGCGGCGGGCTTTTATACCAGACCTCATCACTATTGGTTCTAATTAGAAACCGACAGTGATGGGGGTACATCACTGCCGGTTGTATGTAGAAACTGACAGTGATGGGGGTACATCACTGCCGGGCCATTCTTTAAATCGGCAGTGATTGCCATGTAGCGGTTACAGCATAAGTAACTTCTCTTTTCCACACTTTTCGAATACCTCCTACTGACTCAATGGTTAAGACCCCGCAACTCAGCCCTCGATACCCGTGTTCGAATCCCGGGCGGCCCAAATTTTTTGGTTTAATTTTATAATTTATTAAGCATATGTATTCCTATGTCGAAATGGCTTGAAATTTTTTTTGGTTAAGTGTGTGAACTCTGTAGCCCGAGACCTGAGCTCAAACCCGAGGGCTGGCACAATTTTTTTTAATTTTTTATATATCACTGCCGGTTTTCAAAATAAACTGATAGTGATAACAAGCATCACTATCGGTTTCTTCTCATCACTGTCGGTTTTTTGAAACCGACAGTTATGTTTATATATATTAAAAAAATTCTTTTATATACTAAATAAATAGAAGCATATGTATTCCTATATCGAAATGGCTTGAATTTTTTTAGCAAGCTTGTACCGGCAGCGATGTGCGAATCTGGCGTAGTGTGTATCCATGCTTGCGAACTTATCAATATGTACTGCACTGCAATGTATCATACATATCATGTTGTGAGGAAACTAGGATTTGATCAAGATGTGCCAGGAACTATTGTTAATATCCGCTCAAGTTCCAAAGAGTCATGGAGAAGATATGAGACTCTCAATGTGGGCATCTGGTACAAAATGTTAGACTAGATGCAGACGCTCCGTTTATTTGCATTAGTTTTGTTTGATGGTTTCTTCTTATTAATTTCCTTTGGCACATTTTGTGGTCCATTCTTCCTTTTCAAGTCATGTTCAGTTTGTTTTGCTGGGCACATCTTCAAATCTTGCACCTCGGGTGTGTTAATGCTTTATGCCTTGAAAAACAGCCAAGGAGGGGCACCCGCTCCTAGGATAGTCATGTGGCTGCACTCAGCCTTGATCATGTGGCACGACCAGGAAAGCAGCATTCTCAAGTCGCTCCCAGAACCATCTGTTGGCATAGAATCAAGGAAATGATTGATACATTTTGTGAATTTTTGTTTTTCGTACCCACTATGATTGAGGACACAAACTAATTTCTCTCCACCTCTTTGACATCTTCAAATCTTGCACCTCAGGTGTGTTAATGCTTTGTGCCTTGAAAAAACAGCCGAGGAGCAACCCACCTCCTGGATAGTCATGTCCTTGAGTGTCATGAAATGTTCGCTCCATGGTAAGATGAAAGTATTTGTCTCGGGGACCAGAATTCAGCGATCTCAAGGAGTAGTCTCATCCAGCTTCAATTTGCATGTTGATGTAACTATGGCGCCATCAAGAATCTCAATCTCGCACCATAGAACTTCATGCTTTGGAAAAGTTTCACCACACACACCATTGGAGGCAAATCACTTCTTCGCAAAGATGATGACCTTCTGGTGTGTGTGTGTGTCCAGGATAGAAACGCTCAATAATAGTTGCAGACGGCTGATTTGGTTGATTGTAACTTCTAGTGCGAGGATGAAGAAGTAACCTGCCCAATAGTAAATCGTGGACTCGTCAATTACCAAGACGATTGTGACGGATGGGTTACCTCAAGACATCTGGCATGTCTTGTTGCTGAGATGTAGTTTAAGCATTTTGAGGCTAACGACAAAAATGGGAAGAGCCAACGTGGTGGAAAATGACAGATGATAAAATGCCTAGATGTTCTATTTGGTACATTTTTATTGTGCACTTAATTAAATTTTGTCTTGTATGTAAAATGTATGTTAGTGTTTTAATTTCTTTATTATTTGTAACATTTTATCGTGTAGATGAAGTAAAATCATTGTTAGGTGTAATAGGCAATTCTATACATATTTTAGGTTAGAGGTACCAGTAAATTTTTTTTAATTGCTGAGTGTGTATAGTGGCATAGTGTTAACAGAATTGGGGGCATGTGTTAGTTTGTGGTGTGAACTGTTGTGCTCCACACGGGTGTTGCTTAACTACTTCACCGGTCATGCTCCATTTCTGGTGTCAAAATTTGTGCCCAATTGATACAAACCCTACTATGGGTTCTGTTTGTTGTGCACGAAAGAGGCTTGGCTCTAGATCTTCTGGGATGAAAGGTGTTATGCTTTTAGGATTTATGTCGTAACTCCTCCATGACTCTTTGTATCATGAACGGAGATGGGCAACAAAGTTCCCACCACATCTTAATGAAATCTGCTTGCAACGAGATGTGTATGATACATCCTAGTGCAGTACGTACCAATGATGTAGATAATACACCGTGCATAGTATAGTTGTTCTTTATTTCATACAATGTTATCTACAAGGACCCAACCAAGCCCAAGAAGCAGTGCAGCATTTGTACACTTGTAGGGCATCCATTCGAAAGGTGTTCGCTCCTCGAGCTTCAGACACTCAGTACTAAGATCGAGCCGTTTTTTAGCATTGTGCCACAATTTTGATCGTGCAAACCTATGACCTCCTAGAGAGCATGATGCCTCAGGCTATAACAAACATAAGTAATCCAAACCTAGAGATGTGGGACATTCAACAGTGTACACACCACAAATGTATTTTAAGTTTTAGTGCTAATTATTAGTGCACATCAGAGTTGAATGGCTAGGGCAGCCATTAAGAGAGCAACTCCCTAGTCGTGCACCATCCAGGTAGCAACCTTAAAACATCTGGATGGAAAACATAAAACAATGATGCTCTCAGCCCTGGTCGTGAGGAATGGCCAGGAAAGCGGCATGCTCAACTCGCTGCTGCAGATTTATTCGGTGTGAGACATTACTCATTGAGATCGCGAAATTCTAGTCCCCAAAGACTAGCACTTTTATCTTACCATGGGGTGAAGCTACTTTAACACTTGAGGACATAGATGTCTTTGGGGGATTGCCCCTCCTTGGTTGTTCAGTGAGGGACAAATCATTGTGTCGATGCAAAAACGTGTCAATGCGCCTGGCACAAAGCAAGCCGAAAGGATTTGCTTGATGGAGCAAGACTGGAGATCCGCTTGGCTTCAACGCAGGGCTAACCGATCCTGTGAATTCCTCCCGAAGCATGCCAGTCAATTTGACCTGCAATTGACAAGGAGAGAAAGTTTATCAGTAATTTAAGATGGAACATGCTGGTTTTGCCTAGACAGTTCCAAGTGTGCTGCTTCGGGAGCAGCCAGACGGGAAAAATCGACTAAACGGCTGATACGCAAAGAAATCGGCTGTTTACGGACTGTAAAGTTTGTGAGTCGTGATTGATTTTATATTGACATGTACAATGCACACAGATGTAAGTAAAATCATCAGCTAGGTGAGTGTTGCCAATGTAAAGGATTGAGCCGACGAATGTAACGAGAAATGATATAGCATGGGAACAAATCGACAGTTTAGTACAAATGGATCTACGAACACTCTGAATCTAATATGTTACCATCAACAGTGAGGTTCAACTAGATCGATGGCAGCTATGATGATAATAACAAACCAAAACCGAAGAATCCGTAAGACCATCTATACATTGATAGGTTTTCCGAAAGACACGCTATATGTGTGGACGCTCAGGTGAATCGACTGAAATAGTTGATTCAGGTGAAGAGGGACTACAACATGTGAACAATTGACTATTTAACATGGACAAACCTATGAACTCATAAGACTTAACCTGTCATCTCTAACAGTGGGGTTCGACCGGATCGATGGCAGCCGTGATAACGACAACAAATCAAACCATTAAAGTACACATATCTATTCACATTTAACAGAATCATGGAGACACACTATAGGCGTTAGAGCATAGGCGATTGGCTATTTAGTCGATGCAGGCATAACAAACAGTTAAGGTCACGATTGATCGAGAACAAATCTACCAGCTAGCATCCTCTGATCTAAAGTGCCATCAGTGGGGATTGACCGGATCGTTATAGCCATAATAGAGAATTGTAGACCAAATTTAACTAGCTAGCAAACCTCTCCAAGATCATACGTGCCTTAACCGCGCACTATGCACGATCAAGATCGAGATAGAACAACCGATAAAACATAACCCGTCGCTCAAAGTAAGAAAATCATATTGTAACAAAGCAAACGACGGACTAAAAGGATGTGAGGCCGATCTAGATCGATCTCAATCGGGTAGGTTGATGTTGTTGAAAACTAATAACAATAAGAAACATCAGCAAGATCGGTAACTTAATGAATCTACCCGAAGGATGCCACACTTAGGTAGAGCCGATAACTTGACCTTAATCTAATTCGAGCAGTGGAGGTCGAACTTAACCAATGCAGCCATACTTGAACTAGATAAGAGTCGATAACTAGTTTATACTAGAGTTCACAGTGGAGGTCGAACTTAACCAATGCAGTCGTACAAACAGAAGTATAAGCCATGATGGTACTCACAGACAAGC
The DNA here is from genome assembly GCF_019320115.1 of Miscanthus floridulus. Lineage (NCBI taxonomy): Eukaryota > Viridiplantae > Streptophyta > Magnoliopsida > Poales > Poaceae > Miscanthus > Miscanthus floridulus. Next base: position 99,532,505 of record NC_089589.1, read on the forward strand.
CGGAGGTTGGCCAGACCGATGTAGCCCTGCTTGTTGAAGAACTCGCCGAGATCTACACTACTACTACTCCTAAGGGTTGGCGTAAAGCCGAAAAAAGTAACTTGTATTGATTGATTGGATGTCCTTTTATAATAGCCAGGCTCCAATATGTATACCCGAAGCCTAAGCATGAATCCTACTCAAGTACGACTCATTGCAATCTTTGGCATAAAAGAAAATATTCCTAACTTAAGATAACTTGGACCCTAATCTTTTCCTTTTTGTAGAGTCCGACATGTATTTCTTGACGCCATCCGTAGCTCATTTCGTTATCTGCTGACGTCATTCGAAGAGAGCCGATTCCAGTGCCGCATCTGAATCAGATGATATTGATCTTTGTGCAATCGATTCCTTGATTGACACAATCTTGGAAGCTTCGAGTTCCCACGTTCTTCTTCCCAAATTTTGGTTTAAACGCATTGCTCCCTGAGGTGCAACAAGATGTGAAAGCGTTGAAGAGATGCTAGAGCATCCTCAATGATAGTAAGTACAAGAAATCAACATTCTATGGATGGGCTAAGAATTTTCTTGATTGTGTGCCAATAGATGGTACTGGGGAGCGGCTTGAGCATGCTGATTTCCTGGCCATGTGGTTCTCAATGTTTGTGCTGAGAGAAACACCATTTGATGTTGTCAACATGGATGTTTTTAAGATTTCTACCATGATGGTCCATGGCCAGGGCATGGCTCCTACACCGGCTGCCCTAGCAGCAGAAATGAAGACACATTTCTAGTGAACACGCCGTTGAATGTCCTGTAGCTTTGGGTCTGGGAGCGCTTTCCTGTGCTACGGCCTGAAGCAATGAGCTGTCTAGAAGGTCACCATTTACCATGGGCCGCACCGTGGGATAGTGTTCAGAAATGGCTCAATAGTAGTACTGTCCATGGGGAGCTTGAGGCACCAACACATTTGGAATGGATGCCCAACAGACACTACTACAGAATTTTTTTTGAGGCGGGCGAAATAGGTTAACCGAGGCGGCAATCACGACCGCGTCGCCCAAAAGGTCTCACGCTGTCAATCATTCCTTCTCGAGACGGGTCAAATTCCTGCCTACGAATATCAAATAAAAAACAAAAAACAAAAAAGCCCACAGCCCAAAACAGGCCTAGATATAGGCCTCGTCCCGCTAGCCCAGCTCACCACCATCGTCAATCCGCTCGATCCGGACGTATCGCCGCCGTCGATCTACTCGAGCCCTAGACGTGCCGCCACCTTTCTCACCTCCATGGCGCAACAACCACCACCGCCGCTGCAATGGGCCAGGACGTGCCGCCACCGCACGGGCCAAGAGTCGCCGCCGCCATCCATCTATTTCACGGACCTCTAGATCTGGAGGTGGTGGAGGGCACAGCCACAGGATCTGAAGGTGAAGGTGGTTCAGTGCACGGATGCCATCTGGTGGAGGTGGTAGAAAGCCGCGCGCTGATGACGCTCGCGAGGCGCGCTGCCGCACCCAGGACGCCGCTGCTCGCAAGTCGTGCATTTTTTTGCACGAAAATCGTGCGCTTCGCGGCCGCCGGGGGTTCGAATCCACGACCTCAGGCTCGCGCGTTCCCTCCACTAACCACTCCACCCAACATTCACTTGTGTCTTAGATATTCTTTCTACACATATTATACTGAACCAAAATTGAAATGAGTGTTTGGCACTATAAACGAATTCAAATGAAAAAGTAGTCAACAACAAAGTTGCATAACTTTTTGAGATCTACAACTTTTGTTTTTGCTGTTTCGCCATCCGAGGCCATTTGAAAATTTTGAATTTTAAATGTTGGAAATTTAGAGGTAATTATACTCAACTAGATGATTTCAAATGAAAAAAGTTGTCAACTACAAAGCTGCATAAGTTTTTGAGATCTACAACTTTCGTTTTTGTTGTTTCTCCATTATATGTCATTTGAAAAATTTAAATTTCAAATGTGAGAAATTCAAACATAGTTTTCCTTGATAAGATGATTTTAAATGAAAAAGTTGTCAACTAGAAAGTTGTATAACTTTTTAAGATCTACAACTTATGTTTTGGTTGTTTCTCCATTAGAGGTCTTTTAAAAATTCAAATTTCAAATTTGAGAAATTCAAAGTAGTTTTCCTTGACAAAATGATTTCAAATGAAAAAAGTTGTCAACTATAAAGTTTTATAACTTTTTTGGGATCTACAACTTTTATTTTGGTCATTTCAACATCCGATGTTATTTGAAAATTTTAAATTTTAGTACTTAATTTTTACTATTCAGCGTGTATCTATAGGGGCGGCTCTATTTCAACGGCCCCTAGAGCCGCCCTTACAAATTGGGCCATTTGTAGGGGTAGCTGATAAGACCAGTAGCCCCTAGCTACAAATGGATTTGTAGGGCTGGCCCGTTTAAGAAATTATCTACAACTTTTATTCAGACCTCAATCCCAGATTCTGTCCTTAGGTTACTCAAAAACAAGATACAACCAAAATTGTTCCAGATTCTAGACTGCGCAGAAACTTTATCTTGAAACAGGGATATTTCACAAACCAAATCAGATATAGGGGTGATTCCAGAGTAATTGGAAAGATACTTAAGTCTAGTTATTCCCATAAAAAATTCATAATTGTTGGTTGAGTAGATTTTAATTGGCATTGAGATAAGGGCAGACTACTCCGACAAATAGATCTAAGAGAACAAGATGTACCAAACCCAACTATTTATTCGTTGACTCAAACTTGAATATTCTTAACTACGGAACTTGCGGACACGCCCACAAAGTTCCAGCACGCATTACAAAAATCCAACTCACATATAAAGATAACAACAAATCAATTAGGCACACCAATGTTCACACCGCACTAATAGCCTCGACTAGACTCAACTTGACTCGTTCTACTATTGTTTTATTACATAAAAGAGACTCCAACACCTATGGACGAGGTTTATGGGGAAGCTCCTCGTACATCTTTGGCAGGTTGAGGCACACCCTTTTCTCATCTATCACCTATTGGTATCTCTTAAGGGTTTCCTGTTGTGCCTTCAACTGATCCTCTAGTCGACGAATCTTTGCTACGGACTCATAGCCAAAGTGTACCATTACTTGGGTAGTTGAATCTGTGCCCTGAGGGTCCATCATTGCCCATCCCAATTCAGGGTGTTGGTGAGGGAGGAATTGATATTGGTCCTCCTTCATATCCTCAAATTGACGACCACGGAGACATATGTAAGCTGCAGCGGCTGCATCTTTTATGCTATCCTCCATGGTGGCATAGTGAGCGTGATGCGCATAGTTTGAATCTAGCTGATATGTGCCCTTCTGTTCATCCTTAATGGAGATGCACACCCTGGTCTTCCAATAGGTGTCCTCTAGAGGGTGCGTGTGCTCATTGCAAACATACTCCACAGCTGCATCCCAATCATCATAGTAGGTCTGAAGAATCCCCATGAGTCGGTGGTGTGAAACGGAGGATTCACACCCTGGCTTATACCAAACCTTTGTAGTCCATCCTAGGGGTAGGATTGGCTCATCCTCTTCAACGGCGTCTTCCTCATCATCATCATCATCGGACAGTAAGATGACCTCTACCTCTTCGGGTTCTTCCTAGACTAGCTCAGGCATAGGTACAGGTGTTGGTGAATCAAATTCTTATTCTTGGGGTTCCTCCTCCTCGGGCTCCATGGACAAACCACAAGACGAGTAGTAACCTCTGGTGCTGATGCGGGCGGTCTTACTGGCACGAGGCATCTACAGAATTAGATTTAGTTAGATTAGAACCAATAGTTTTCATAACAGAATAAGACAAAAAAGCATAAAACTTTAGCAAATAGCAAGGGTGAGATGGAAAGCATGAAATGAGTGAAGCAAAAGAAGCTCAAACGACCCTTGCTAACTAGGCTTGCGTCCTACAGTCAACACAACTCTGATACCAATCTGTCACACCCTATTTTAAGGATAAAATGGGATGCAAAATCTTATGTGCCCCCAGAGATCAGTCACACATATAAGTCGACAAATTATGAATAGTATCATCATAAGTGTTTATTACATCACAAATAAGATAGAGTCTTCACATAAATGTAGCAGTAGTATGAAAAAAAGATCTCTCGCGGAAGCTCCATATCATAGGAACGTCAACTGGTTGACCACAAGTCTAGTAATCCTCTAAAAAATCATCATTACCATAGCCATCTATTACCCATCCGGGATTTTTATCCAAATAATGAAAATAAACAAGCGTAAGTACATGTCATACTCAACAAGTGTAACATGGGGTTCATGAGGCTCAAAAGGCTTGACACAGGTTTAACAACATTCAGCTTTTAGTTGTCATAATTTTAGCATAAGAGTAGCAACAAATTGTTTCAATTCCCCCAAAGTAAAACACATGATCAATGTAAACAAGAATAATGAATAGCATCAACAGATAATTCTTAGTGTTCATCTATTCTATAGATGTTCCAAGGCCGCTCGTGGCCATGAGCATGGCTGATATACCAGTTTTATACTCTGCAGAGGTTGTACACTTTCACTGTGAGTCGTGATACCCATATGCCCGGGTTTGAAACTCCCAAAACACTTTCAAGAAGAGCAGACAGGGGTCACTATGAAGCCTTTCAAAGGTTTGTCTAAAAAGTTAGGGCTATTAAATTCACTCGGCAAATAGATATAGGAACCCCCTGTTAAATGGAACAATTCCATCGTGGCTATACACATAAGAGTAGAGGCTGTCCTATACCCGATGGTGGAGAAGCGACGACAGCGCACAGTAGTGGCTTGAACCCGATGGTGGCGATAGCGCTAGGGCTAGGCAGCTGCAAACTCGAGTAGGGACGACACTTGCTCAAGGGTTTGGATAGGGAGGCGATGCAGGCCTGGGCGGTATTTGTGAGGCGGGGCTAACTTGGGAGGCACGCCACAAGACTCGTAGCAGAGGTGGATTCGAATGGCGTCGGCGGCAGTCTCCGACTCGAACACGAGCGGGAGGATGAAGGAGACCCCAACAAGGCGGCCCACCTGCCAACGAGAGAAAGGGGAAGAGAGGTGCGGCGACTGGCTAGGCCGACTATGAAACTAGGCCAGCACTGCTGCTGGGCCGACGTGGGGAATAGGAGGCCACGCCAGTGCAGGCTCAAGCTAGGAGAAAGACGGGCCGCGGGCGTGGAGAAGCAGGCCAATAGGCCAAAAGCAGGGAAAGGGAGGATGGAGAATTCATTTTCGTTTTTCCAATTTTTTTCCAAAGCAATTCCAAAATGCAAATTCAAATCAATTTTGAAATCTAACTTCAAACCAAGCAATACAAAATAATATGCAGTAGCATGAATGCACATACATGTTTGTTGACCTATATTTGATTTTATTTTTTCACAAAATTATTATTTTCCTAAATTCAAATGCCCACAAATTGCATAATAGATCAAATTCTCCTACTTTAAAATATGGCAAATTTTAGGGTGTTACATGGATGGAACACATCAAACAATGGTGCTCACAGCCCTGGTCGTGTGGCATGGTCAGCAAAGCAGCATGCTCAACTCACTCCTCAGAGACATTTGTTGGCACACAGTCAAGGAAGTTCTCAACACATCTAAAGAACTTGTTTTGTACATACTATGTTTGAGGATACACCAGTGTCTCTCTACCTCTTTACATTTTCTGATCTTGCACCTTAGAGTTAGTGATGCTTTGGCCCTCTAAAAACAACCTATGTGGGGCAACAAACCCCATGATAGCTATGTCATTATGTGTCACAAACCTTTGCTCCATGGTGACGTGAAATTATTTGTCTATCTAGCTTCAAACACTAGTAGAGAAACGACCTTAGATCCACTTCAAAATTTGGCTGTAGTCCCGGTATTTTTCGCGCCCGGGACTAGAGAAACCTTTAGTCCCGGTTGGTAGCTCCAACCGAGACTAAAGGTCCCTGCCCAACAGCTACTGTGCCAGGCTTTTGCTGGAGGGGACCTTAAGTCCCGGTTGGAGCTACCAACCGGGACTAAAGGTTCACTTTTACTCCCGGTTTGTACCTCCAACCGGGAGTAAAAGTCTACTCCCGGCTGGAGGCTCCGTCCGGGACTAGAAAGGGACATTTAGTCCTGGTTTCTGTCTACAACCAGGACTAAAGATCCCCTCCTATATACCCCTTGTTCCTCCCCGAGCCCGAGACACTTCGAGCTAGTGTTCTTGCTTCATCGCCGGCCTCTCTTCTTCCTCATCACCGGTGATCACAAGATTTCTTCCATTCCTCCATCGATTCTTCGGTTCTAAAGGTTACCAACTTTATACTCTCATGTTTCATCAGTAGCTTATTTCATTTTGTGGACTAGATATATGTGGTTTTTTATGGTAGATTTTTTTATTTGTAAGCCATTTAAGCTCAAAATCATTTTAAAGTTTGCATATTTGGATGAAGGAAGGTTAAAGTAGTTATTCAAAACTAGTATTGATCTTTCATTTCTAGCATGCATAGCACATTTCATGCTTTAGAGATATAGAGAATTTTAGAGTTTTTTTTAATTTTATTTGTTTATAAAATGAGAAATTTATATTATATTAAAAATGAGTATAGAGAGTAGATGGCAACTGTTTTCGGGTCCTCGGCCTCTCATCGGGTTACAAAGCGACTAAGGCCGGACCTCCCTCTCATTGCAAGCGACAAGTGTGAGGAGAAGATTGTGATGGAGTACCGGGTGAGGAAGGAGTGTCCCAACAAGGGCCGTATCTTCTACAAGTGTCTGGATCGCAATGTGAGTTATTTTGTCGCATTTGATGATTATGGTTAATTTATACTTATTTTCATGATGATTGTGATTAAAGTTCTAATTTTTTGTTTTAATTTCAGTGGGATGGCACTGGATGTTCAGGCTGGTACTGGGAGAAGAGTATGTTGAACACGTGCAAAACTCTCTTGCACAGGCGGTTACGGCGGCTGATGAGGTAGTGATCCTGCGGAAGAAGCCCATAGATGTTGAACAAATGCATGATCTGTCTGTTTTAGTTGGGATTGGTCAAGAAATCCTTATGCTGCTGAAGTGCATTTTAGCTTTAGTTTTTTTAGTGATAGTTGGGATTGTCTACATTGTAGCGAGACTTTCATAAATTAATACCTTGTGTGGTGGCATGCATGTCGTATAATTAACTAATTATGTTCTAGGTTTTAATATGGTATGTATGTCATGTAATGCAGATGAGACGACATTGGATGTACAATGCTGATCGCCGCTCCCAAGAGTTCATTGAGGGCGTGCATTCTTTCTTACGTGTGGCCGAGGCAAACAAACGCGATGGTTTCATGTGCTGTCCATGTGCCATATGTAAGAATTTGAAGGAATATGCTAGCTCAAGGAGTCTTCATTCACACTTGTTGAAGTCAGGTTTCATGTCAAACTATATTTGTTGGATGAAGCACGGAGAAACCGGGGTTGTAATGGAAGAAGGTGAAGAAGAACAATGGTACAATGATGACAGTATTGCTGAATATGGGCCTTCAATGATACTGCAATGGGGGAAGCTGAAGAAGAGGTAGGGGCAGAAGATGAGCCCGCTGATGATCTTGGTCAGGCCATTCGTGATGCACAAAGAGAATGCGAAAGTGAAAAGGAGATCAAGTTCGAGCGCATGCTAGAGGATCACAAGAAATTGCTATACCCAACTTATGATGCAGGGCAGAAAAAGTTAGGCACCACACTGGAATTGTTGCAATGGAAGGCAAAGAATGGTGTATCTGACAAGGGATTTGGGGAGTTACTGAAAATCCAAAAGAAGATGCTTTCGAAGGATAACGAATTGCCCGCCACTACGTACGAAGCAAAACAGGTAGTCTGCCCTTTGGGATTAGAAATCTAGAAGATACATGCATGTCCTAATGACTGCATCCTCTACCATGGCAAGGAGTACGAGAAGTTAGATGCATGCCCGGTATGTCATGCATCGCGGTATAAGATCAGGCGAGATGACCCTGGTGATGTTGAGGGCGAATGTCCCACGAAGAAAATCCTAGACAAGATTATGTGGTATGCTCCTATAATACCACGCTTGAAACATCTATTCAGAAACAAAGACCATGCAAAGTTGTTGCGATGGCACAAAGAAGATCATAAGGTAGACAATATGTTGAGACACCCTGCTGATGGGTCCCAGTGGAGAGCAATCGATAGAGAATTCCCGGAGTTTGCAAATGACGCAAGAAACTTAAGGTTTGCTTTAAGTACGGATGGTATGAATCCTTTCTGGGAGCAGAGCAGTAGTCATAGCACTTGGCCTGTTACTCTATGTATCTACAACCTTCCTCCCTAGTTATGCATGAAGAGTAAGTTTATTATGATCCCAGTGCTCATCCAAGGCCCAAGGCAACCTGGCAACGACATCGATGTGTACCTAAGGCCACTAGTTTAAGAACTTCTACTTTTGTTGAACAGACCAGGTGTACGTGTGTGGCATGAGCACAAACAGGGGCACTTTGACCTACGAGCATTGTTGTTTATAACAATCAATGGTTGGCCTGCTCTAAGTAATCTTTCAGGACAATCAAACAAGGGATATAATGCATGCACGCACTGTTTCGATTACATTAAAGGTATATTCTTGAAAAAATGTCGAAAGGTCATGTACCTTGGCCATCATCGATTTCTTCATGCGAATCACCCCCTAAGAAAGAAAGGCAAGCATTTTAAAGGTAAGGAAGACCACCAAACCAAGCCGAGAAACCAAACTGGTGAGGATGTACTCAATATGGTCAAGGATGTGAAAGTAGTATTTGGAAAGGCACATGGCAGCGAACCTGTTTCGAACAACGCCGATGGTCACGCACCCATGTGGAAGAAGTCCATATTTTGGGAGCTACCCTATTGGCAAGTCCTAGAGGTCCATAGCGTGATCGACGTGATGCACCTAACAAAGAATCTTTGTGTGAACCTGCTAGGCTTCATGGGTGTGTATGGGAAGCCTAAGGACACACTTGAAGCATGACAGGGCCTGCGGTGTTTAAAAGAATGAGACAACCTGCATCCAGAGAAGACAATGATGGACGCCATTACTTAAGTCCTGCCAGCTACACTCTTAGCAAAGAAGAGAAGGAAAGCATGTTTGAATGCCTAGCAAGCATCAAGGTACCATCTGGATTCTCCTCAAATATAAAGGGTATAATAAATGTGCCAGAGAAGAAATTCCTAAACTTAAAGTCCCATGACTGCCATGTGCTCATGACACAATTGCTTCCCGTTGCATTAAGAGGAATTCTACCTCCAAATGTACATCTAGCCACCGTGAAGCTATGTGCATTCCTAAATGCAATTTCTCAGAAGGCAATCGATCCAATGGATCTAGCTAAACTACAGAATGATGTGGTTCAATGTCTTGTCAGCTTTGAGTTGGTGTTCCCTCCTTCCTTCTTTAATATCATGACACACCTCCTAGTTCACCTGGTCAAGGTGATTAGCATTCTCGGTCTTGTGTTCCTGCACAACATGTTCCCCTTTGAGAGGTTCATGGGAGTCCTAAAGAAATATGTTCACAACCGTGCTTGACCAGAAGGAAGCATTGCCAAGGGCTATGGAACAAAGGAGGTCATTGAGTTTTGTGTTGACTTTATTCTCGACCTTGACCCGATTGGTGTTACTAAATCACGACATGAGGGGAGACTAAGTGGAAAGGGGACACTAGGGAAGAAACCATATATTGGTATGCAGGACAATTATTTTAATAAAGCACACTACATAGTTCTACAAATCTCCTCTTTGGTGGATCTGTATATCAAGACACATAAAGAGTTGCTCTGATCCGAGTTTCAAGGGAAGTCTGAAGCTTGGATTACATGTTAGCACATGGAAACTTTCAGCGCCTGGTTGCGAAAAGAATGTCAGGGTGATGAGAGTATTGATGAGCAACTTTATTTGTTGGCTAGGCAGCCATCGTGGCATATCCTCACACACAAAGGGTATGAGATAAATGGGAATATATTTTACACAGTAGCCCAAGATAAAGGAGCACCAACCAAAACAGTGGTGTCCGCATAGATGCCACCGACCCTAATGGAAATAAGCAAACATATTATGGTCGCATAGAGGAGATATGGGAACTAAACTATGCACCTACTTTTAAGGTACCTTTGTTCAAGTGCCAATGGGTAAAGGCGACTGAAGGTGGGGTAGCAGTCAACAACCAGTATGGAATGACAACCGTGGACCTCAACAATATTCGGTACAAAGACAAACCGTTCGTCCTTGCCAAGGATGTAAATCAGGTGTTCTATGTCAAGGACATGGCTACAAAACCGAAGAGAGGGAAAAACAACAACGACCCAATCAATGAGCCAAAGCGCCACATAGTTCTTTCAGGGAGAAGAAACATCGTCGGAATTGAAGACAAGTTAGACATATCAGAAGATTATGAAAAGGATGACCGAATTCCACCCTTCACAGTGAACAAAGACCCAAGCATCTAGCTAAATGACGAGGACACTCCATGGCTACGGTGCGATCATAACCAAGGGATATATGTTAAGAAGAAGTTCACTACTATGCCCACTTGATATATATAGTGATGTATTAGACCTATTATGTAATAATTGTGACTTCAGATTTTTTTTGTCGTGTTTTCATATTTTCTACGGTTTAAATGAATTTTCTACTAGACGGTGGATTTCCCGTGGAGAATGTGTGATGAAAAACCAAATGATGAACGTTAATAAGATGTGAAAACTAATTTCCTATCGAAAAACCATAGTTTTAATGATTTTAATTAAGTAGTATATTTTTGCATGGTGTAAATTGTAATTATTATTTACACTATGTCAAATATTTATACAGTAAAACAAAAGAGTTTAGTTTACAATTTTTTGTTGCGTATAATAATGCAAAACCAAGTCCAAGAATTTTTTTTATAATTTTTTTGAATAATATTTTATTTATTAGGCAATTAATAACTCTCTGCATATTTATATAAAAGAAATATATAAAAAAGGAAAAAACTTATGGTAATTGGAGAAAGCCAACTGCAGCTCCCCCTTTACTCCTGGGTGGATCAACCACCCGGGACTAAAGGTGGAGTTTTAGTCCCGGGTGTATCCACTAGCCGGGACAGATCCCCCTTTACTCCTGGGTGGTTCAACCACCCAGGACTAAAGGTAGAGCTGCAGTTTTCGCGGCCCACCCAAATGCCCTTTACTCCCGGGTCGTGGGTACACCCGGGACTAAAGCTCAGACCTTTAGTCCCGGTTATAATAATAGCTCGGGACTAAAGAGTCATTAGTCCCAGTTGGTATCCCCAACCGGGACTAAAGGTATCCCATTATAAACCACGCCCTAGTTCTCTTCCTCTCTGTCTCCGCCACGCCGTCGCCTCATCTTCTCCACCAGATCGATCCAGCAGTGCCGCAGCTCCTAGGCGACCACCCTAGCCTCGCCTCGTCAGCGCGCCTCTTCTCCGACCGGCCAGCGCGCTTCTTCTCCGGCCGGCCAGCGTGCCTCGCTCGTCCTCGTTGGAGCGCGCGCCGTCCTCATCCCCGGCCCCCACCTCGCTCGTGCTCACCGGAGCGCACCGAGCCTTCCCCGCGCTACCTCACCAGAGCTCGCCCAAGCCTTCCCCGCGCGCGCTGCCTCACCGAAGGGCAGCCGAGCCTTCCCTGTGTTGCCTCACCGGAGCTCGCCCGAGCATTCCCCATTCACGTTGCCTCACCGGAGCATGGCTGAGCCTTATATGTGCCTCACCGTAGCGCGACCGAGATTATATGTTGTAATTAGTTTCTCTTGTATGTGCCTGTCAGTAGCATTGTATGTTTGAGTTTCAGTAACACTTGAAAACGTGATGTGTGGGATGGTGGAGAACTCGTGCTGCCGACTCCACACGGCTGCGGTGCCCAGCGGTGCGGCTCGTTTCCATCGGGAGCGCCAGGCAGGCGTCAATCATAGTTCAGCTCTGCCGGTCATGGTTTTGTGGTTGCGTTGCTGTCTTGTGCACTTTGTTCATAGAATCGGAGCCCAAACTGCCGGCCTGATAGTTTTCGTTGCATTGCTGCGGTTCGGGGTGCAATGCAACGCAATGACAATTGATAACGCGTTGCTAGGTCAAAATATGGTCGTTTCTATGGACTCAATGACTAAACATTTTATTTTAACTTTTTATGAAATGAAAAACTTAGAAAATTGTTAGAAAATTGTTGAAAATCCATACTAGTTGAACTTGCGGACCGTGTTCAGCTCGGCGAGCATGTTCTCTGCTGAGCGGTAACAGACGTCAAGGAGGAGCTTTGATTCTACGAGGGAGAGCGGCAACGGTCGTGGAAGACCGTGTTTCCTTCCTCGTAGAATCGGAGCTCTTCCTTGGCAAAGTACGGTGCTGTCCGGTGGAGAAATGCTCGTCGAGATGATCACGTAAGCAAGGTCAACTAGTACGGATGGTTATTTATTGAAATATGTTTTTGAGCTATAATTTGATAGATATTTGATAACTTTGGACCTACAAATGTCACAAATGTTACTATCCTCGGCAACCAAAACTCACACGAGCTCGCCGATATCGAGCAGGTCATTTAGAATTATTTTTTTCATGAAATGAAATACTTAGAAATCATGCCTTTTATTTTTTTGAATTAATTTTTCCATGAAATGAAAAACTTAGAAAATAGTTAGAAAATTGTAGAAAGTCCGTACTAGTTGAACTTGCGGACCGTGTTTAGCTCGGCGAGCATGTTATCTGCCGAGCGGTAACGGACGTCAAGGAGGAGCTTTGATTCTACGAGGGAGAGCGGCAACGGTCGTGGAAGACCGTGTTCCCTTCCTCGTAGAATCAGAGCTCTTCCTTGGCCAAGTACGGTGTCGTCCGGTGGAGAAATGCTCGCCGAGATGATCACGTAAGCATGGTCAACTAGTACGGATAATTATTTATTGAAACATGTTTTTGAGCTATAATTTGATGGATATTTGATAACTTCAGAGCTACAAATGTCATCTACAAATGTTACTATCCTCGGCAACCTAATCGCCCGCGAGCTCGCCGATATCGAGCAGGTCACTTAGAATTATTTTTTCCATGAAATGAAATACTTAGAAATCATGCCTTTTATTTTTTAGAATTAATTTTTTCATGAAATGAAAAACTTAGAAAATAGTTAGAAAATCGTAGAAAATCCGTATTAGTTGAATTTGCGGACTGTGTTCATCTCGGCGAGCATGTTCTCTGCCGAGCGGTAATGGACGTCAAGGAGGAGCTTTGATTCTACGAGGGAGAGCGGCAACGATCGTGGAAGACCGTGTTCCCTTCCTCGTAGAATCGGAGCTCTTTCTTGGCCAAGTACGGTGCCGTCCGGTGGAGAAATGCTCGCCGAGATGACCACGTAAGCATGGTCAACTAGTATGGATGGTTATTTATTGAAACATGTTTTATTTTTTATAGATATATCGAGTGGAGTAAAAGCTAGATGGCTGCCCCGAGAGACAACATGGATGAAGAAATGATGAATATTATCAACACCGGCATTCAATTTGCCGATGGTGACCAGCAGGATGTAGATGACGGGAGTCAATACCTGACTCTTGAAGATAACCAAGAAAATATTATGCAAGAAAATACTGACGAGGTATATATATTTATATATATATATATTTGAATATTGTATATATATATATATTTGAATATCTATCATCTATTATGTGTACACATGATATTTATTTATTCTTTTTTTATACGTAGCCCTCTGGATCGACGACCACAACGGTGAAAAGCAAAAATATTCGAGGCCCGAAAAAGCCATTGGAGGGGCGCTACATAATATCGGAATTCAATATCGAGACAGGCGAACCACTTGGTCCACATGCAAGGAAATTCGTGCAACACTGTGGGTGCCTTGTAAGAAGAACCTAACGCCCAATTTCAATACTAGGGGCCCGCTCGTGAAGTTGAGGCCCTACTAGAATGATTTTGTATAGTACAATACATTGGAAGAGGGTGAGGAACGGGTGAGAAGGAACCAAGAGAATGCCCGACAGAAGGTATACCACCATGGCATGGGATTTGGTGGCTATGCGACTGCCATTCCCAAGTGGGAAAAAATGGAAGCGGACATTCTTGCCAAGGGTATCACACCAGAATCACTCAATTGGCCCAAACGCACGAAGAATTGGTTTTTCACTCATGGGGGAAGATTGGACCTAGAGACCGGGAAGCTGGTTCATGGCCCAAAAATCGAAAGAGCAACACAAAGGTTATCTTATGCTCTACAAGCTAAAGCTATTGGTGCGTTCAGGCCCAATAGAGAGAAGGATGAACTGACATATGCCATCGGGACTGCTGAACATAGTGGCCGAACAAGAGGTTTAGGACGGAATATTTCTTGGGAGCATGGTTTCCCTAATGATAGAGATACCTATAGAAGCCGGCAGAGAAGGAAGGATGGGGAAGCAGCGCAGATCAGCAGGTTGGAGGAATATGTTCGTGAGTCACGGGAGGCGTTGCTTCAAGCACAAGAGTGCGATAAAACATGCAAGCTAGAATGCAGGACAAAATCATAAAGCAAGTGCAAATAGCAATGAGTGCCCAAAGGCAAGCATCAGATCCAGGAATCAACATTAATATTAGCCCCCCCTGATCAGTTGAAAAGCAGCTGCACTTCCACGGAGTTGCCAAATCAAGATGACGCAATGCTACGTTTCCCTGTGGATGACATCACTGCACCGTTTACATCATGTGAGCTACATATTCCAAAAGAGAATGCCACAATCATGGTGGCTCTCGGTGTTTTTTCTCCTCTAGATCCTACCAAGACACCAAGAATCCATGGGGCAATAATACCACCTGGATATGTTAGTGTCTCACTGGATAGAGTTAACAAAGGATTTAGTGATCTGGCTCTTGACATTCCAGGAGGTGATGGGGAGAAGACTCTAGGAGAAGCAGAGAAGACATTCATACTATGGCGCAAGCGCTACATCATTATTCCCGGGGTCTCTAGTCCACGCCGCTTCCTCAATTGCCAGACAATAGGTGCGGACAAAAGTAAACAAAAATTTTTTCACTAATTTTCTATTGACATGCATGATTAAAAATAATAATTTTTTATACCTAATTATTCTTTTTTGTACTCACACAGCAGGGTCTCCGCCAACCTAAGTCCAATTATCCAATCTCCAGATCATCATAGTGCTCCGGGAAATCAGGTAGCAATGCCGCCACCGCCGCCACCTCCAAGGAGGTCTCCAACGCCTCCAAGGAGGTCTCCAACGGCTTCCCCACCTCCCTGATGACTAAAAAGAAGCCAACTCCTAAGAGGTCCACCCCGCAAATGAAGCCGTTGGCCCACCAGCCGGCAAAGAAGAAAGCCTCATCTAATCCAGTTATTCCATAAAAACTATCTTACGAGAAAAGTGAAAAGGAATTAAATGCTGCAGTACAAAAAGATGTGGGCAGTTTCTTCAAAAAAGTGAAAAAGCAATGAGAAGCGACGGAGAACCTAGAGAAACCGTACTTCTACCTACCCCTAGATCTTCTAAGAAAGAAGGTGGACAAGAAAAAACGGGAATCTCAAAAGATCCTGCCAAAATCGGACTACAACCGCTCTCTCACTAAGTCATTTGAGGTGGCACAGAAAAAGACTAGACCAGGGAAAGGTGTTGCACAACTCGGACAACAATCGCAACAATCAGCCCCCCCTCTTGTCGTTCGTAATGAATATGGTTCGAACATAGACTTAGATGTCGATTTTGAGGAGCTGGGTCGGTTTTACGAGGAAACTGGTTTGGACCTTGCCCAAGTGCTCGCTGAAGGACCATCTGCTTTGAAAGTGGATCCTTGGAAGAAATTTGAACATGGAAAGAGTCTATACAACCCTGAGGCCCTAGGTGAACTGGGTACGCAAATGTACCTGCTAAACAAGTGGTACATGGCGGCGTGTGAACGGGGAGAGGCCTTTGTTCCTGTCAGAGTTAGAAACCAACATTACTTCCATGGCGATGACATTATATATGTCGAGTTTGTAGAATTATACCAACTATGCCACCTGGACTCTCTCGACAAAAGTCTCATTAGCTTCTATTGTCTGTAAGTGTGATTATTTTCTACTATTAAAGTGTATATATATAAAGCTACATGTATATATATAAATTATATATCCTCACACTATATTTTTATATATGCAGATATGAGATGACAGAACTCAGAAAGAGAAAGGATAATGATGTTGGTTTCATTGATCCAAATGTCGTATTCAAACACCCTAACCCCCGCCTCAATGGAAAGCTGAACTCGAGAAAAATCTCATGAGGTTCTTAGTGAACCAACAAAACAAGAACATACTCTTCCCCTACAACTTCAAGTGAGTGTTAAATAATTAATGTCGATCATATGGACATTTGTTCAATTATTTGCTTACTAGCTAAGCTATCTCCCATATATATAAATGTTGACTCTAGTTAATGTCGATCATATTTGTGTATAAAAACATATGCAGCAATCACTGGATATTGATGGTCATCGATATGGCCAATAGTCGGTTGAGCATCTTAGACTCGTTAAGAAAAGAGCAAACAGAGTACCAAGACATGATAGATATTATCGAAAGGTAATTTGGTCTCTCTAGCAACTATATATACCTCGATCTCTTAACTGCAACAATTATTAAAGGCCAAATTAATTTTTTATTTTATTGAGCGCAGTGTTTGGAAAAGTTTCATTGAGGAACACCACATGAAACATTGCAAAGCGCCACTGGATGTAATCGCACACAAAGTAAGTACTAGCTACATTTATATATATACATATATATATATATATATATATATATATATATAATTCAATTAACACCATGCATGCTTTCAATTCACTGGATCTTTTTTCTCGTAAAAGTGGGTTCTGAGGCAAGAACAGGGGAACAACTACTGTGGATACTATGTTTGCGAGTTCATCATGGCGTACGCAAAAAGAACTCCTGAAGAGATCCTCAAAGTACGTTATATAAATATATTCATATATTCACAATTTCTTTTGTTGCTCATATATATAAGTAATCACATGACCAACACACACACACACACACACATATATATATATATATATATATATATATATATATTAATACTTTTTCTTTAACTTTTATTGAAGACTCTATGGTTGAAGGAAAAAGTCATACGACGTGACCAATTGAAAGCAATTCAATAGACCATAGCAGGATTTCTTAATGACCAGGTCCTCAACCCCGCCGGCGAGTTCTACAATGACGTCAACGAAACATGAAAACCAAACCAGATGGAGTGAATTTGTTATCCCAAGGATATGATAGAATATACAATGCAAGCTTTATTTGTAATATATATATACATATTATATGTACATAAAATAACATACAATATATGTATATGCATGTAATATATACGTTAGTTTCATACTTTAGTTTGTACAAAATGTTCGAACATTATAAACGTGTAGAATACGTATATTACTAGTAGCGTAGAATGCATATTCGAAAACCTATTCGAAAACCAAAACAAATCATCAATTGAAAATAGAAACAAAAAAAAAGAAAAAAAAAGGAAACATTTAGTCCCGGTTGGTAAAACCAACCGGGACTAAAGGGCCGACCCATGTGGCCAGGCTGGGAGGCCTCTTTAGTCCCGGGCGAGAAACCGGGACTAAAGGAGGGGCCCTTTAGTCCCGGATTCGTGCTCCCGGTTGGAAAACCGGGACTGAAGGGGTTTCCCAACCGGGAGTAAAGCCCGTTTCTATACTAGTGAAAATTAAGGTTGATTATAATTATACCATCAAGGATCTCAATCTATATTGCCATACAACTTCACGTGCTTTGGTTGAAGTTTCACCACCAACACCATTGGAGCCAAACCACTTCTTAGCAAATATGACTTTCTGGTGTGTGTGTGTGTGTCCGAGATAGGGATGCTCAACAACAGCTGCAGAACTAACTTGTCCAATAGGAAAACTTTGACTCATCAATTCCTTAGATGATGGTGGCAGAGATCGATAACCTAAAACAAGACCTCCTAGACGTATGGCATCGCTTGTTGCCGATTTGTTGTTTGAACACATTTTGACGCTAATGGTAGAATTGGAATAGCATAGACGAGAATAACATCGGACACCATTGGAGCCAAACCACTTCTTAGCAAATATGACTTTCTGGTGTGTGTGTGTCCGAGATAGGGATGCTCAATAACAGCTGCAGAAGTAACTTGTCCAATAGGAAAACTTTGACTCATTAATGCTTTAGATGACGGTGGCAGATCAATAACCTAAAACAAGACCTCCTGGACATCTGGCATGGCTTGTTGCCGATTTGTTGTTTAAACACATTTTGAGGCTAACCGGAGAAATGGGAATAGCATAGACGAGTTTCAACCTGTAGGGGAAAATGACAGATAAGAAAATGTCCAGTTGTCCTATTTGTTAATTTTAATGGTGCACTTACTTATGTTTTGTCTTGTATGGAAAAGGTAAGTTAGTGTTTTAAATTTGTTATTATTTGGAACATTTTCGAATTCCAAAAATTAAAGTAAAAATCTTGTCTACGTGTGTAATAGTAAAATTTGTACTTATTTTAGGACTGCGGTACAAGTAAGTAAAATGTTTTTTTGTTTTTTAATGCTTGAGTCTTGAGTGTATAACGGCAGACCAAGAACAGAATTGGGGGCATGTGTGGATTACTGGGGGAACTGTTATGCCCCATGTGTGTAACACCCTTGGTGTTAAGCATCACTAAAACTTGGTCATGTCATCATCATGCATCGTCCATAGTAGCTCACCATGCTTTGCATTTACTAAAATCAATATTTATTTCCTAGTAATGCAATGCATTTGTGATGGTTTGTGTTTAAACTCAAAAATTCTTTTAAGGTACTTTGTGGCCTTCCATTTTTAAATTTCATTAAAATACTTGAAATTATGCCCTAATAAACTTTGAGGTGTAAAGTAGGTGCTTTACACTAGTGTCAAGTATGGGGTGAGAATTCAAGTCCAAACCATTAAAATTTGAGCTCCAAAAATGAAATCAGGACTGAATTTCAACACCATTTTGACTGTCATGGAAATCAGCATTGGATTCCTTTTTAGGGAAATTATTAAAATGAATTTCTTATATAAACATGTTTCAAACTTTAGTATCACTGGTTAGTACAAAGTTTGTACTTTGCAATGGTGTTATTGGATGGAGTGGTTGCTTGATCTATAATCATAAATTAATTCCCAAAGTTGGTTAATCAATTCAATGTATCAAAGCCTAATTCTGAAACTCTGTTTTCTGTTCTACAATTTCAATGTACCATCTTCCAAACTAAAAATCTTTCAAACCATCAAGTTCTAGTTGATGATTCTTTAAACAAAGAAGGAGATCTCATGTAGATGTACAACTTTGTTTAAGGTTCATCATCAAGTTGTTTTACAAAAGCGTGAGGGGGAGAGCTCTGAAAGTCGGCTGTCAGCCATGAACAGTGGACTCCAGGGAGCTGCCACTCTGCCTGCTTCACCGGCGGCCACCGCCCCGCCTCACCGCTTCCCTCGCAGCCGGCATGCAGCTGCTTACCGGGACGAGCTCAAGCAGCTGCTGGCACCGCGTTACCGCCTAGCCTCGCCCTTATCTGGGCCAAGCTGCCGTCGTCCTCCACTTTCTTTCTTCTCTCTCGCCACCGTTCACCTCGACGCGCCAGCGCAATTCGCCGTGACCGACGCACCTCCGCTCAATTGCCCGCGCGCATAGCTTTGTTGCATCCTCGCAAACATCCCTGACCTGCTCCCGCTGTCTCTCGCCAGCGAAATCGACCGCGTGACCTGTTTCTACCGTGGCGGCTTGCCATCACCGACGAGGTTCACCATCACCGTGGCCAGCACGTTCTGAGGTACCCCTCGCTCATACATCTCTCGTTTGGGGTTGATCTTGATGACGTGCTGCTCACTGTCCTTTCCATTTGCACTGCAGAGCAGTGGATGTGTCGGAACGCCGTCTCCCCACTAGTTCACGCCGCCGTTGTTGCCATCACCGTCGACCAGCTAGCTTCGCCTCGACTCTGACCCGTTTAGCTAGCGTTTGAGGTCGTGATGAGCACCCTGGACCTCGTCGTCCCTTCCTTTTTGACTCTACCATGCCGTAGTAGCCGAAACGGCACCGAGCCGCTATGCAACCCACAGCCAAGCCGCCATGATTGTGGTCAAGCTCGCCGCAAGCTTTAGCTTGATCGTTTGTTACCTCCAAGCGACGCGCGAGGTGATCCTCAGCGTGTAGACGTTTTCCCCATCGTTGATGACCGCGCCAGCAACCACCTCCGCCTTTCCGGAGTACCGCCGCGCCGCCATCGTCGACGGCGAGCTCCATGCAAAACCCTAGATGCTCAACCACCACCACCGTTGGATGCACCTGCTCGTAGTGGTCACGTAGGTGCCAGCCTCGTTGCCGCCGACCTCACCGACAGCGTGTAACCGCTGGTCAAACTAGGCCCCGCTGCGGTCAGGGCGGCTGGCACTATGCTGTGGGCCCGAGCTCCGCTCGTCAGTGTCTGGGGTAGTGAGGGAGAGAGTAAGAAAAGGTTTTAGGGTCAGTTTTGAGTTTTTCTTTTTCTAGAAAATGCTAAATTGTATTGTTTCTTGTTAATTGCATAATAAATTGTAGAAGTATGATAAAATTGTCAAAAATTTTATGTAACGTTATTTTTGTATGGTCTACCTAGCAAAAAAATATGAAGTGTACATTTTCTGTACTTTTGGTATGCTGAAAATTTACCCCTTTTAATTAATAAATGCACTTTCCATGATTTTATATGTTAAAATAATAATCTGTTAATCATAAAACTTTTTGTGTAAATGTTATGTGCAATAGCCTACCTCCACTAAAAGTTTGGTACTGTTTTGATAATTTTTAATTATCCACTTAATTACACGTTTTATTTATTAATTAATAAATGGTAAATGATTAACTTATGACTAAAGTGTGATTTTGGAGTTGATTGTGGACCTTGGAACACTAACACCTTGCAGTTCCCTGGCAATTACTTTTATCTGATTGTGCTCTCATTATTCACTTGTTAATAATAAATACTAATATTGCTTGCTGAGTAATTAACTAACTTAATTGTGAAGGAAAGTTGTACTCAAGTAGCTAATCTTGATTAGTCATCTTAATCCATGTTACATCTCTCATATGAAAGTTAGTGGTTCATCATTCTAAAGCATGCATCTTTAATTACGTATAGTGAACGAGAGTGGTGACCCGTTAGTTGAGCAAGCTCCTGAGGTGGGTTTTAACTCAGAGGAGGTGGGGGTTAATATCTGGGGAATATGCGAGGAGTGTGACAACCCTGACACCGTAGGCATGCCCTAGAGCATAAACCATTTCCTTGAGTTTTATAAATTATATTCATATAAATCTTTTACTTGTTGAATTAAGTAAAATAGGGTCTGGATGAATACCAACTGCTGCATGCCTGCCTTGATAATTTGAATACCAATCGTTGTTATCCTTGTAGTATGTTAGGTTTATCATGCTTAGCCTTGCTTAGTTGATAAGAGTTAAGTGATGATTTCATCGTTTACAATGGTTCCACACTCAGGGAATGCCTTGAGGACTTAATCATGAATAATGTTTAAACTTGAGACCGAGCGGGACGTGGGATATGTCTCTGGTGGTTAAGTCAACAGGGTTACATGTCTGCGCTTATCCCGTCTGTGTCGATTAAGGACCATTCGTTGTAGGCCCGTTGTGGTCAAGACTTTGTAGTACTAGCCACATACTCCGATATCTCGACTATTCCATTATGTGAAAAGACAACTGTGCACTAGGCGTGGGAGATGGTGAGAGTAGCGTGTACACATCCTATGAATCCACCAGGAGTGGCGCAGAGAGGTGGAGTACTATACTCTCAGGTAGCGCAGATCCATTCACGTTTTGGAGGATTCGAGTGAGGGTTGATATATGTATGTTCGATATATGTATGTTCGGGACCGGACCCAGACCTACATATGTCGTGTGGTAAGGAAACCCCAGCTAGGCTGAATCGATTCGAATCGTCGTTGCTTCTTGAAGATGGAGACTCAATCCTCTGACCACTCATCGTAGTTAATAATGGAAACAATGATACTTGGGATCATGAGCTAAAATGGTTTAAGAAGTGATTGAGTCAGATTAGGTGCAAACGAGAGACTTATAATTATTTAACTTGAGCTAAAATATTGAAAGTAAGGATCAATCTCTAGTAAGCTTTTACGCAAAAGTTAATCTTGATTCTTGCTACAAACTTACCATGATCCCCATAAGCCTGCATATCCTTGGAGTCATTCCTTTTCGTTGGTTAAGCCTTGTTGAGTACCTTTCTACTCAGGGTTTGTTAAACCCTTGTTGTAGGTGAGCCACATGAGCAGCTAGGCTTTTGCCCTTGCTGCATGATGGTTCAAGAGGATTGTTTTTCACCCTTGGGCAGGGTGACTCTCTTTTGTGATGTGTTATAAGTGGTACATGTTTTGCTACCCCACTGCCTTGAAGGCTAAAACTTTTGGTTTATAATAACTTAAAGAATGGTTTGTAAGACTTCCGCTATTTACTCCGATGTAATATATTTGTATATTTGTACAACTGTTGTATTAATGTGATGCCTTCTGTAATGTATCCTACTCGGAAGGAAAAGCATGGATGATTCGGGGTTCCCTGGGGACACCCGATAGACTACCATAGTTGTCTGGCTCCCATATACGGCTATCAGAAGTCTGGAAGACAATGATGGGCACATGTGGGCATATAACTTGAGCGGTTCTACCACAGCTTGTACCAGAGCATGACATTACAAAAGTGTTGTAGTACTAGTTTACAAAACTTCAAAATGAACTATGCAAATTAATTTCAAGTTTAATTTGGTCCAAAAAGGTTATTCTGTCTCACCCTTATGCTTTCTTAGGATGCCTCGAGGTGTACCTTTTGTCATGACTAGGGCTGAGGGCACTGAAGGATTCTCCTATGCACCAGAATACTTCGTCCACACAACTCAAATAGGTCCCAATCTTGTAGAATGCTATGCTAGTGTTCTTCTGCATCTGCATCTTATGATCGGTCCACCCAAAAGATCTCATACCTTCTCTAGTATTAGGAGTACTCCTGAAGCTATAGTCCAAGTCTATTCCTATAATGCCTTTACTTGCCTTAGACGTAGATACTCAGAGCATAACAACTCACACACTTTTGCCTACTTCCCTTACCATGTTCAACCAGGTGTGAATGAAGTCCTATACCCACATCCTTTGTATGAGGATGACACTCGGAGTTGCAGAATGTCCGAGCTCACTCGATCTCTAGATGTCATGTACCAATGCTATGCCTCAGAGTTAAACAGATCTCATAGGCGTTTAGGGGAGCTAATAGCAGAGCTAGAAAACCTACGTGCTCGCCACTCATATCCTTCCATAGAGACTGGAGCACCACTTGCTTTTCTCGCAGCAGACCTTTTACCAAAAATCCACCTACACCTAGTCATTAGAGGGGAGTACCATGAAATCCTTCCTCAGCATAATCGCCATACACCTCAAAGTGAGTTGATGCAGGCTATGGGAGAGCTAGGGAACCTTACCCATCCTAAGGCACCAGGAGATAGCGGTCATCCTATCTTCTATAATCCTTTTGTTTTTCCCCATCGTCGTTTTGCACATTTTCCCGTATCACCATGAGGTGGAAGATACCCCTAAAAGAGTTATGTAAAAGTGGGATAGCATGTGTAATATCACCCTATGCTGTAAAAACTTAAGTGTGTTGCTGCTTGTTACTGCTTTATGTAAAAAGGTTTGTAATAAAGTTATGTAAGTAGGTTGGTAGTAATCGTAGACGTTCATACATCATGTCATTAAAACTTTGAAATTACCTTCCCATTTACTAGTAGTTTGGGGTTCAGTAATTTGTTAGTCCTTTTTCTTGCTATCTATCTTTTCATGTGTAACTTCACCTATTTGTGGAATCCGGTAACTAAAGGATCATAACTCCCCTATAGTATGAGGACTCATTCTAGAGCCACTAATACACCCGGTTCTTCCCGTGGTTGTCAACCCACACCACCACCTAATCCACCACCAGCACCCACTCTTGCTGATGCCGTGGCTAACCTGATAAACATCAATGCCGACAATGCTCGCATCCTTCAAGCGATAGCCTAGGACCGTGCGCTTGCTCAACAGGGTCACCAAGATCCACCTGCAAATAATACATATGCCAACTTTCTCAAAACCCATCCTCTAGTTTCCCTAAAGCTGATCAACCGCTAGAGGCAGATGATTGGATCCGTACCATAGAATAGAAGCTTGGTCTGATCCGCTGTAATGAGGTCTAGAAAACCCTGTATGTGCACATCAACTCTAGGGCCCTACTGCCGCCTAGTGGGCTAACTTTCATGCAACCCACCCCGTGGGGCATCAAGTTTGATGGGCTACCTTTCGCACTACTTTTCAAGCTCATCATATTCCTACAAGTGTGATGGAAATGAAGTTGGAGCAATTTATCAAATTGCAGCAAGGGAATATGAGAGTGATGGAGTATTTGGCCTAGTTTAATCACCTATCCCAGTATGCTCCAGAGCATGTTAGTACAGATGCTTAGAAGAAGCAATGGTTTATTTGTGGTCTCAACACTAAGCTTCAGACAATGCTGACTGGTTTTGCCAATGCTGGCTATCATGAGGCAGTCAATATTGCTATTTCTTTTGAAGAAAAGAATCATCTGCACAAGGAGGCAAAGAAAAGGAAGCATGTGCATGTGGGATTCTCGGGTGGCAATAATTAGCACCAGAGGATTGTGTATCAACATGGCCATCGTCCTCCCTATCGTCCACCGTAGCAACATGGCCAAGAACAGTCATCTGTTCGACCCGCTGTAGTTCCTTTCTATCCACGACATCCGAATACCACTGGTGTTCGACCCAACAATCCACCATATAATACTAATCTCCCATGTTAGAACTGTGGAAAGGTTGGGCACTTTTCTCGAGAATGTCGTCTTCCCAAACAGAACAATGGTCCCAGACCACCAATGAATCAGCAGTACAACAATCCTCCGCAGGGTAATCAGCAGAATGCTCAGAAGAAAGGACCCGGTCTAATAACGGGTCGAGTTCGTTACATTCAGGGAGAGGCTATTCTGGAAGGTGAACCTGTCATGATGGGTATGTTTTCTAATGCCATACCCTACAGTTAAATTCTTTGAATCAAGTGCATGGCGTGATATCACCAATAAAGCATAGAGTATGGAGTGTCAACTATCCTTGGCAACCACGGAGAGTGTTATGGATTCCTTTGCCCTATCTAGGTTACCAACTCATCTACAGTGTAACCTTTCTAATAGAAAGTGATATAAACAGTGTGTCTTTTCCTTGTTGTTTTATGAAACATCTTGCTAATAGATGTGTTTGACACATTTCCTTTTCCATTAATTCACCCTAGGCTTTAGGTGTTGCATAATCTCGGGGCGAGATTTCTGTAAGTGGGGAGGAGCTATAACACCCTTGTTAAGCATCACTAAAACTTGGTCATGTCATCATCATGCATCATCCATAGTAGTTCACCATGCTTTGCATTTACTAAAATCAATATTTATTTACTAGTAATGCCATGCATTTGTGATGGTTTGTGTTTAAACTAAAAAATTCTTCTAAGGTACTTTGTGGCCTTCTATTTTTGAATTTCATTAAAGTAATTGAAATTATGCCCTAATAAACTTTGAGGTGTAAAGTAGGTGCTTTACACTAGTGTCAAGTATGGGGTGAGAATTCAAGTCCAAACCATTAAAATTTGAACAAAAATGAAATCAGGATTGAATTTCAACACTTGGTCATTTTGACTGTCATGGAAATCAGCATTGGATTCATTTTTATGGGAATTATTAAAATGAATTTCTTATATAAACATGTTTCAAACTTTAGTATCATTGGTTAGTACAAAGTTTGTAGTTTGCAATGGTGTTATTGGTTGGAGTGGTTGCTTGATCCATAATCATAAATTAGTTCCCAAAGTTGGATAATCAATTCAATTTATCAAACCCTAATTTTGAAACTCTATTTTCTGTTCTATAGTTTCAAAGTACCCTTCTTCTAAACTAAAAATATTTCAAACCA
Organism: Miscanthus floridulus; assembly: GCF_019320115.1. Taxonomy (NCBI): domain Eukaryota; kingdom Viridiplantae; phylum Streptophyta; class Magnoliopsida; order Poales; family Poaceae; genus Miscanthus; species Miscanthus floridulus. Next base: position 99,558,565 of record NC_089589.1, read on the forward strand.
TCAAGTCTTGATTGATGATTCTTTAAGCCAAGATGAAGATCTCACGTAGATGCACAACTTTGTTTAAGGTTGATCATCAAGTTGTTTTACAAAATCGTGATGGGAGAGCTCTAAAGGTCAGCTATCATGCATGAACAGTAGATGCTAGGGAGCTACCACTTTGCCTGCTACAACGGTGGCCACCGCCCTACCTCATCGCTTCGCGCATAGCCGGCATGTAGCTGCTTATCGGGACGAGATCAAGCAGCTACTAGCTCCGCGTTACCGACTCGCCTCGCCCTTATCTGGGCCAAGCCGCCGTCATCCTCCTCTTTCTTCCTTCTCGCTTGCCATCGCTCACCTCGATGCGTCGGCGTAATTCACTGTGACCGATGCACCTTCGCCCAATTGCCCTCGCAGATAGCTTCGCTGCATCCTCGCAAACCTCCCTGACCCACTCTAGCTGTCCCTCACCGATGAAACCGACCACATGACCTATTTTTGCCGCATGTGGCTTGCCATCACTACCAAGGATCACCTCACTATGGCTAGCATGTTCTAAGGCACCCCTCGCTCATCCATCTCTCATTTTGGGTTGCTCTTGATGCCATGCTACTCACTGTCCTTTCCGTTTGCACTACAGAGCAGTGGACGCGTTGGACTGCCATCTCGCCACTAGTTCATGCCGCCGTCATTGCCATCACCATCGACTAGCTAGCTCCGCCTTGACTCTGACCCATTTAGCTAGCATTTGAGGTCGTGGTGAGCACCTTGTACCTCATCGTCCCTTCCTTTTTGACTCTATCGTACCGTAGTAGCTGGAACGGCACCGCGCCGCCGTGTAACCCGCCACTAAGCCACCATGATTGTGGTCAAGCTCTCCACAAGCTATAGCTTGATCGCTTGTTACCTCCGAGCGACATGCGAGGTCATCCTAAGTGTGTAGATGTTTTCCAAATCGTCGATGACCGCGTCAGCAACCGCCTTTGCCTCGCCAGAGTACCACCATGCTACCATTGTCGACAGCAAGCTCCTTGTGAAACCCTAGATGCCCAACCGCCACCACCATTGGATGCGCCTACTCACCGTGGTCACGTAGGTGCCAGCCTCGTCACCAGTGACCTCACCGACGGCGTGTACCCACTGGTCAAACCGGGCGCCGCCGTGGTCAGCGCGACCGAGAGTGTGCTATGGACCTAGGCCCCGCTTGTTAGTGTTTGGGGTAGAGAGGGAGAGAGTAAGAAAAGGTTTTAGGGTCAGTTTTGATTTATTCTTTTTCTACAAAATGCTAAATTGTATTATTTCTTGTTAATTTCATAATAAATTCTAGAAGTATGATAAAATTGTGAAAATGTTTGTGTAAGCTTATTTTTGTATGATCTACATAGGAAACATATGAAATGTAAGTACTTTTGGTATGCTTAAAAATTACCTCTTTTAATTAATTAATGCGCCTTCCATGATTTTTGTAGGTTAAAATAATAATTTGTTAATCATAAAACCTTTTGTGTAAATGTTATGCGCAATAATCTACCTCCACAAAAAGTTTAGTACTGTTTTGATGATTTTTAATTATCCACTTAATTACACGTTTTATTTATTAATTAATAAATGCTAAATGATTAAGGTTAATCACCTTATGACTAAAGTGTGATTTTGTAGTTGATTGTGGACCTTGGAACACTAACACCTTGCTGTTCCCAGGCAACTACTTTATCTGAGTGTGTTCTCATTATTCACTTATTAATAATAAATACTAATATTGCTTGGTGAGTAATTAACCTAACTTAATTGTGAAGGAAAGTTGTACTCAAGTAGCTAATCTTGATTAGTCATCTTAATCCATGTTACATCTCTCATATGAAAGTTAGTGGATCATCATCCTAAAGCATGCATCTTTAATTACGTATAGTGAATGAGAGTGGTGACCCGTTAGTTTAGCAAGCTCCTGAGGCGGGTTTTCACTCAGAGGAGGTGGGGGTTAATATCTGTGCAATATCCGAGGATTGTGACAACCCCGACATCGCAGGCAAGCCCTAAAGCATAAACCATTTCCTTGTGTTTTATAAATGCTATTCATATAAATCTTTTACTTGTTGCATTAAGTAAAATAGGGTTTGGATGAATACCAACGGCTGCATGCCTGCCTTGATAATTTGAATACCAATCCTTGTTACCCTTATAGTATGCTAGGTTAGCCATGCTTAGACCTTCTTAGTTGATAAGAGTTAAGTGATGATTTCATCGTTTACAATGGTTCCACACTCAGGGAATGCCCTGAGGACTTAATCATGAATAATGTTTAAACTTGAGACTAGGCGGGACATGGGATATGTCTCGGGTGGTTAAGCCGACAGTGTTACATGTTCGTGCTTTTCCCGTCTTTATCGATTAAGGACCATTTGTTGAAGCCCTGTTGTGGTTGAGACTTTGTAGTACTGGCTACATACTCCGGTAAGCCTAATATATCGGCTATTCCATTATGTGAAAAGACAACTGCGCACTAGGTATGGGACATGGTGAGAGTAGCGTGTACACATCCTGTGAATCCACTAGGAGTGGTGTAGGGAGGTGAAGTACTATGCTCTTGGGTAGCGTAGACCAGTTCATGTTTTGGAGGATCCGAGTGAGGGTTGATATATGTAAGTTCGTGACCAGACCTAGACCTACATATGTCATGTGGTAAGGAAACCCCAGCTAGGCCAAATCGATTCAAATCGTTGTTGCTTCTCGGAGAAGGAGACTCTATCCTCCACTCATCATAGTTAATAATGGAAACAATGATACTTGGGATCATGAGCTAAAATGGTTTAAGAAGTGATTGAGTTAGATCAGGTGCAAATGAGAGACTCATAATTATTTAACTTGAGCTAAAATATTGAAAATAAGGATCAATCTCTAGTAAGCTTTTATGCAAAAGTTAATCTTGATTCTTGCTATAGACTTACCTTGATTCCCCGTAAGCCTGCATATCCTTGGAGTCTTTCCTTTTCGTCGGTTAAGCCTCATTGAGTACCTTTGTACTCAGGGTTTGTTAAACCCTTGTTGTAGGTGAGCCACATGAGCAGCTAAGCTTTTGCCCCTGCTGCATGACGGTTCAGGAGGAAGAGTCCTAGCAGTAGATGTTGTTGTGCACCCTTGGGTAGGGTGACTCTCTTTTGTGATGTATTATAAGTGGTACCTGTTTTGCTACCCCACTACCTTGATGGCTAAAACTTATGGCTTGTAATAACTTAAAGAATGGTTTGTAAGACTTCCGCTATTTACTCCGATGTAATATATTTGTATATTTGTACAACTGTTGTGTTACTGTGATGCTTTTTGGAATGTATCATGCTTGGAAGGAAAAACGTGGATGATTCGGGGTTCCTCAAGGACACCTGACAGACTATCAGAGTTGTCTGACTCCCATGTGCAACTCTCAGAAGTCTGGAAGACAATGATGGGCACATGTGGGCCATATAACTTGGGAAGTCCTACCACAGCCATGTGGATGTTGGTTATCCATGTTGTACTGCCAATGCTCTATTTGCTGCGTACAAACTTGTGACATCCGTCCTAGTTTGGAATTTGGCCCATAGTGGCCCATGTGCAAGTTAATGAGATACTTTGGGGGTTTAGTACAACCTTGGTTTTTAAAGGTGGGTTAGACCAACATATAAGGCTTCTAGAGTCCATCCAACCATCCACGGGTTAATCCCACCATCCTTGGGTCAATCCTTTTACATGATGCAAGGACGAAAGCGTAAGTGGGATGGTGGTAGGTGCATTGCTTCATGCAAAAGGATGGTGGGATGGACTCTAGAAGCCTTATATGTTTATCTAACCTACCTTTAACAACCAAGGTGGGACTAAACCCTCCACAATATCTTATTAACATGCACATGGGTCACTATAGGCCAAATTCCAAACTGGATAAGATGTCACAAAACTTGTGTCCAATTGCTTCAAGGCCTACTATGTGTTCTGTTTGCTATGAGCCATTCGTGTATTTTCTACCTGTTTCTAGATCTTCTCGAATGAAAAATGTTATGCTTTAGGGTTTTAAATCGTATCCCATAACACTTTGCAACATGAACTGATGTGATCAATAGAGTTCCCACAACATCTTAATAATATCCTTCTTGCCATGCAACATGATTGAGATGATACATCCTAGTCAACAATTTAAGTGAACACCCCTCACATAGGATAGTAGTTCTTTAATTCATACAATGTCATCTATAAAGACCCAACCATGCTCAAGAAGCAGTGCAACATTCATGCTTTTGTAGGGCATCCATTCAAAAATGCATTGGTTCCTCAAGATTCCCATGGATATAACTAGGATCGAACCTTTTTCAGCATCGTCTGACAATGCAGTCCACAAATACCAATTAATGGGGATGGGGATTCCGATCTTCCATCAGGTAGAGGTAACTATCGTTGTGGCTAAGAATGACACACTGATCTAGCTTCAGATCGAAAGATCAAACCCTGCAATCTTAGCACCATAACTCCTCTGGTTATCAACCGAGACACAGATCTGGTTGACCTCACCAAGAAGGCTAATCCCTGCATGCGCAATGAAGAACACAAGCAAGAACAAGAAAGAGAACAACCAATTTGCAGATGAATGATTAATCTTACGATGTTGGGGTCTCACAAACCGATGAACTATGAAACTGTTCTTAACAGATTAATCTAAGCAAAACCCAAAACCTAATTATGATGGTGGCGTATGATTATAAAGGTCTTAGGGTCATCGCCTACCCTGGACGTGCCCCCCTAATGGGCTCAAAGATGATACATGGCCCATTGGACCAAATATGGTGACGCAACACCTAGACAGATTCTGGATGCTGACTTGTTTCGACAATTCCTGTGGATTGTGAAGAGCTTTTGACGTGAGAATACTTGCATTGGCTTCCTTATCAAATTAGCTTTCCAACCATATGTGGATCGTCGAAAACAGAGTCCGGATGCATCCTGGGTGACCGTTTAAGGCAGACTAGTCCTGGCGGGCTGAGGCAGACTTGAAATCATGTTGGATCAGGTCTCCGGTTTCTGTTGGACATCCTCGCTGGTCATCATTGCCTCCACCTCTTCCTGTAAGTCCCTCATGACCCTCTCCAATGTTTCTAATTAATATAACATCATTAGGTAGCAATCTATTCTCAAAAGTATGAAAAGGATCACTTAAGAACGTGCTCACCTCTAAATTAAGTTGTCGCCTTCGAGCTCAGGTCATTGGACCTTGCATAATGGTTGGAGGATCAGTGGGTGCATCTGAAGGAGTGATGTCCTCATCATCCTCCCCCTCTTGAAACTGAGTTGTCCTCGACTCAAGCTCATCTTCTTCTCCCAAATAAGGTTTCAAATCTGCAATGTCAAAGGTGGGACTAACCCCGAACTTGGGTGGCAACTCAAGTTTGTAGGCATTATCATTCATTTTCTCAATTATCTTATAAGGATCAACTGCTCTTGGCATTAATTTAGACTTACGCAGCTCAAGAAATCTATCTTTTCTCAAATGTAACCAAACCAAATCACCCGGTTCAAGTTTAATTTCTTGTCTACCTTTACTACCAGCAATTCTATACTTTTCATTCATTCTTTCAATATTTGCTTTAGTTGTTTCGTGCAACTTATGAATGAAATCAGCACGCTCTCTAGCATCACTATGTGTTCTCTCAGTGGTAGGTAAAGGCAAAAGATCAATAGGAGCGTGGGGGTTAAAACCATACACTACCTAAAAAGGACTTACCTTGTTGGTGGAATGTTCTGCCCTGTTATATGCAAACTCCACATGCGGCAAACACTCTTCCCACATCTTCAAATTGCGCTTCAAAATTGCTCTCAACATGGTGGACAATGTTCGATTCACTACCTCGGTTTGCCCATCTATTTGGGGATGACATGTTGTAGAAAACAACAGCTTGGTCCCCAATTTGTTCCACAAAGTGCGTCAAAAGTGACTCAAGAATTTTGCATCGTGATCTGAAACAATAGTACAAAGCATACCATGCAAGCGAATGATTTCTTGAAAGAAAAGGTCAGCAATATGAATAGCATCGTCGCTCTTATGACAAGGAATAAAATGTGCCATCTTAGAAAAACGATCAACCACCACAAAAATACTATCCCTCCCCCTCTTAGTCCTTGGCAAACCCAACACAAAATCCATAGATATATCAGCCCAAGGAGTAGAAGGAATAGGTAGAGGCATATACAAACCATGTGGGTTCAACCGCGACTTAGCTTTTTGACATGTGGCGCACCGAGCCACATACCGTTCTACATCTCGCCTCATCCTTGGCCAAAAGAAATGTGTGGACAGCACGTCCTCTGTCTTTTTGGCACCAAAATATCCCATCAATCCACCTCCATGTGCCTCCTATAACAACAAAAGATGAACATAACCAACTGGAATGCATAGGCGGTTAGCTTTAAACAAAAACCCATCATTGATCATAAACTTATTCCATGTACGCCCCTCTCTACAATTCAGCAACATGTTCTTAAAATCAGGATCAAGTGCATATTGTTCTTTTATTGTTTCAAGACCAAAAATCCGACAATCAAGTTGGGACAGCAATGTATATCGTCTAGACAAAGCATCAACAATCACATTATCCTTCCCTTTCTTGTGTTTGATAATATAAGGAAAAGATTCAATAAATTCAATCCATTTAGCATGCCTACGATTTAGATTATGTTGAGAGCGAAGATACTTAAGTGATTGATGATCAGAATGAATAACAAATTCTTTAGGCCAAAAATAATGATGCCACGTCTCTAAAGAACGGACAAGTGCATACAATTCCTTATCATACGTGGAATAATTCTGAATAGGACCATGCAATTTTTCACTAAAGTAAGCAATGGGTTTACCATCTTGCATCAAAACACCCCCAATACCAACTCCACTAGCATCACATTCTAGCTCAAAAGTCTTACCAAAGTTTGGAAGTTGCAGCAATGGTGCGTGTGTGAGCTTGTCCTTCAAAGTGTCAAAGGACTCCTCATGTGCCTTTCCCCAATGAAACACCACGCCTTTCTTCGTCAACTCATGCAATGGGGCAGCAATGGTGCTGAAATCTTTAACGAAGCAACGCTAGAATCCTGTAAGACCAAGAAAGCTCCTCACATGTGTAATGGTTTGGGGAACCGGCCAGCTCTTTATGACTTCAATTTTCATCTTGTCCACCTCAATTCCCTGTGGAGTTACAACATAGCCAAGGAAAGAAACTCATTCTGGGCAAAAGATGCACTTCTCAAGGTTACCAAATAATCATGCATCTCGTAAAGCATTAAAAACAGCACGTAAGTGATCCATATGTTTAACAAAAGACTTGTTGTAAATCAATATATCATCAAAGTAAACTATCACAAAATGACCAATAAAAGCTCTTAAAACCTCATTCATTAAGTGCATGAAAGTGCTTGGTGCATTTGTCAAACCAAAAGGCATTACTAAATACTCATACAACCCCAATTTGGTTTTAAACGCGGTTTTCCATTCATCTCCAAGTTTCATTCTAATTTGGTGGTAGCCACTTCGCAAATCAATCTTGGTGAAAATTATAGAGCCACACAACTCATCAAGCATGTCGTCTAGCCTAGGAATAGGATGACATTACCAAATAGTAATATTATTGATGGCTCTACAATCAACACACATACGCCAAGTTCCATCTTTCTTAGGAACCAAAAGTATAGGAACGGCACAAGGACTAAGGCTTTCAAGTACATACCCATGGTCCAAAAGGTCTTGGACTTGCCGCTGAATTTCCTTAGTCTCCTTAGGATTGGTTCGATAGGCAGCACGGTTGGGCAAGGTTGCTCCAGAATCAAATCGATTTGATGCTCTATGCCTCTCATAGGTGGCAGCTCCGGGGGTATCTCAGCTGGAAAAATTTCCTCATACTCCTGCAAAAGGTTAGTGATAGTAGGAGGCACCGAGCTAACAATATCATCAAGCAAAAACATAGCTCGTTTGCATACCAAAGCATAGCAAATATAATCGTCAGAAATTTCAGCAAAGTCATATTTTGTTGCAAGCATAACACCACCCTTTAATTTAATCCCATCAGCCTTAGAAATAGATGCAGACTTATCCTTTTTAGGTGGGAGAATAGAATTAGCAACTTGCTGATTTTCAGATTGAACATCATTCAAACTAGCAGTGCGTTCTCTATCAGCTTGTACAATTTGAGCAGGGGTCAAAGGTACCAAAGTAATTTTCTTTCCTTTATGCACAAAAGTGTATTTATTACTTCTACCATGGTGTGTAGCATCATTGTCATGTTCCCAAGGACGACCCAATCAGTGGCCCAATGCGGCATTAATGTGCAATTGAGCACTGGTGGTCCAATACATACTCAGTTGGTGATCACTACCACATCACCGCCAGTATATATAGTCGGCATCGATGATCACTGATGGAATAACAATGCATCTGGATTTTCACAATATGTTTATTAATTCAGATGGACCATAATAGCTTACTGAACAAAACATACAGATATAGTCATCAAATCCATACATGATGTCTAGAAACAAGTGTACTTTTTACAATAACACTTCACGCTAACATATCAAGTGTGTGATCTGATGTACAAATGCAGAAGTTGCCGCTCGATACATAATAAGGCATTGATCTCTACACAGACTTACATAAAGAAAGAGAGGCAGATGTGCTTCATCATACAACTCACTGGTATGGGCCAGTAGCGCCTGCAACACAAAGTGGATATAATTGGTTCCAAACTGAATTCAAGAACATGAGTCGAAGTGATTTAATTGCTACTGTCCAAGTATGTACCTAGTGAATGTTGCCCCTAAAGACTGTGTGTCCGTATGATTCCCCTGTGTGCCATGACAATGATCCAAAATAGTTAGATCCAAACAGAATGGAAGGATATGAATTACAGTCTGCTTGTTCAATTACCACGACAATGATTCCCCAAGTCACTGTTAGCAAATAATGCAAATAAAGACTGAACACGAGACACAGATTTTTACATGGAAATCCCTTGCTGGAAAAAACCACGGGCGCCAACTGGCGATCCTCACTATACAAGAAGAGTTTACAAAATGTATGGAATACAATGAGTCCTGTCTGTACTCTTTTCGTGTGGCTAACAAAATGTATTTATAGGATGGGCGGAGTATAGTCCAACATGGAAACAAATGCGCTAATTAACACAACCCAAACCGCAGGCCCTCCAGGCTTCCCTGCAAGACTCACGTTAGAATTTGGATCATATTCCAACAAACTCCAATTGTGAATAATCAGGTAGAGAACCAGGCAACACCTCAATTGGAGTTTACTTATCAAGAGTAATGCAGGGTGAACGATTAATAAGATAGCAAGCAGTGGAAGCAGCTTCAGCGCAAAAACACCTATCCAAACCTGAACTAGACAACATGCAACGGGCCTTGGAGATGATATTTCTATTCCAATGCTCGATTACACCATTTTTTGAGGCGTATAATGAATAGTGTTGTGCCTTACAATGCCTCCAGACTTCCAATATGATTTAAATTCACTAGAACAGAATTCCATCCATTGTCAGTGTGAAGCTTTTTAACCTTCTTTTTAATTTTATTTCCTATCATAACCTTCCGCTCTTTAAATGCTGAAAATGCTTCTGATTTATCTTTTAAGAAATAAGGCCATAGCTTATGGGAATAATCATCAATGATTATAAACATATAATGAGAACCACCAATAGAAGGCTTGCAAGATGGTCCCCATAAATCAAAATGCACATAATCAATAATACCTTTACTTTTATGAGTTGAGGTATTAAATGTCACCCTCTTGTTTTTACCAAAGACACAATGCTCACAAAAGTTCAGCTATGGATGCTATGTTCATATTTAGACATGCAAATTGACTCTAGCTTGAGCCATAAAGAGGCTGCAATTTTCTCCTATAAAACATCTTGCAAAAATTATTTGACAGGTGAAGCTGAAATTGAATCATGGCCTTACAAACTTTTATCGTCTTCTCATCAGTACAAGACATGGAATCCTTGTTACCGAATTCATCAAGATCATCATCTACTTCAACCTGTGCAAGAAGTGCCCTCATCTTGACTTGCCATAGAGCAAACTGCGTATCATGATCCTGAGGTGGAAGATCATATTTCATCGAAGAAATGTGAAGAAAATAACAACAATAACTAGAAGAAAAAATTTGCAAAAAATTGAGTAACCCTAGCAAGAAACTACAGCCAGATACACTTGTGTGTACTATCAACAAATAACTGAAGAACCTCTAGGTACAAATCTCCGTGTGCCCTTAGCAAAATCTTGACCTCGGTCCACATGCGTAGCATGAATTTCACAACTCAAATGGAAGTTTGTTCACCTCGATCCACATGTGCACTAGCACTTCTGCAGCGTGTGGGTGTGGCCATGAGGCATTTTGATCTCTAGAACTCGACGCTTGGGACACGAGCATGCAACTTTTATAGAGAGAAGTTTCCGATGCCAACTCGGTGTAGCGCACCCACTCGGTGGAGAAATCACCAAGTAATGGATTGATCTCGACCGACGCAGAGAACAGGGATGGAACCCTAACTTTTTTTTTCTCAATCTGGTGTGTGGCTCTAGATACCACTTGTTAGCAAATAATGCAAATAAAGATCGAACAAAAGACACAGATTTTATGTGGAAAACCCTTGTGAGAAAAAAGCAAGGGCGCTTCCTTTGTTGTAAAATTCCGGTTCTGCTTCAGCTCCCATATCGTCACATAAATCTTTGAGCAAAGCATGCAAAAAATTCATTATGCTGGATCACACCACTCATAGAACCCACAATCTAACTAGGCCTACGAGAAAACAAGTGATCAGAATTAGAGTGCACTTTCAACATTTCCATTCCCAACACTGAACAAAGAAGAAATAAATCACGTTACTCGTGCTCTGCAACATCTGTGGTAGCGATGACCTGCGTTCCCTTCACTCCAAGAAATCCATAGAGGTGCCCTCCTGTTGTATCTTTTGATGCTAGAAGACAGTGTCCTTCTCGCCAAGCCAACCCTATTTGTTGTGGACCACGGTGAGTTGGAGCTAGAACCCACCATCGAGCACTCAGGGTTCAATCTTGCACACTATGACTACTGAGGTCGGACCGGGTCATTGTCCTCGCTATTTCATTCCCGCCAACCGGTCGCGAAAAACCCTCCCTAGCTTACCAATAAGGAGATCGGCTATCCCCTTCAGCTCTTGGTGTTCTCAGGCTAAGAAGAAGGGTCGTTTGTTCTAACATAGAGTACATGTGCACCACAATCATTACAAACATATAGAAAAATCTCAGGAGGCACACAGCCAGTTAAGTTTTCAAGCAAATTAAGAGTTTAAACTTGACTCAGTACTCCTACATACGAATGCAGAGGCATCAGTTTAGAGTGGCAGTACATAAAAACTTAATCTACATCCAAGTATCCCAAATTCTATAAATATGGGATATGTCAGAAATTGCTAAGGTGTACTTGATGGGTACATGTGCCCCCCATGGCTAGAGGTAGCGAATCGAACTGAGGACGACAACATCTCCATCCACGTCGACACTACACCTGGAAAGTATGGACGCTTGTTGTCCAGGGCTACAAAGTAAAAAAATCTCCACAAACAAGGTCTTCAACGATTCTCGTGAAACTTCATGCATTGAGAAGGTGACAAACAGTAGCTTGAACAATCAACCCTTGCTCTTGGTGAATGCCACAGCCCCAAGTAACAAACAACAATTGTTGGGCTCCTGGTACCACCCCTAGCTGCAAAATGCAAGGTTGCTCGCATGTAAAACACTCCTTCCATTGTAAGACATCTGTTACAATCATGAAAATCCTAATATAAACCAAACTGAGTTTACCATAATAGGAAAGGGAGATATCAACTGTGTGCTCAACATTTAACTGTGCCCTAAGTATTGGAATCAAATGCAAACATAGGGGGAACCAAAATTATCTAACCTTGGCGGGTGCTTGCTTCGGGTGACAATGTGTGGTCGGGGATTGGCATAGAGGTGAAGAAACTTCCACTAGTGCTAGGATTCAATGAAGAGGGACCGCCGGGTGGGGAGAACTAAGTGCTCCTCAGTGGGGTTTTCTTGTGGGAGGAACCACCACAGACAGGGGCCGAGGGGAGTTGGGGAGTGGGCTGTGCGATTCTAGGTATAAGCGACATGGATGGTTGAGATATGATTAATTAGCAGGGAGGACGGACAACTTGTGATAAAGTTTAATGGTGTTCGTATTAAGCGGACCATTGCTGTACTAACATAACCATACCATATGGCGATTGTTAGCGGTTAAACAACTAAGTAGCAATCATGCTAAATAAATCATACTCCATTCATTCTCTTTTTAATGTTTGTTTGCTAGGGATCTATATTCCCCTTGAAACATTTTGGATCCAAATTCTCGATACAATCCTTTCTCGGTTTAAATAGAATCACTTAGTCGAGTACATAATTGTTTTTTCAATAATTAAAACAAAAGGATGATACATAATAGAAAGAGCGAGGACAACAAAAGAAAGAGGTTGGAGTAGATTGTTTTTTCATTAATTCATGTAAACAAAAAAACAGTTTGAATGAGTACATGATTGTACTCGGCCTTATACATAATGGACCTAAACTATTAAACCTAATAAATCTAACCTATTGAATCTTAGGATGATCCAAGCTGTCAGAGCGAGGATCATCCTTCTTCGGCAGCTTTCGAGGAGGCTCGTTGTTGTCATCGTCGGTGACCTCATCGGTGTCAGCGTCATCGCCGTCGTAGTCATTGTCGTTGTCGTCGAGGGCGAAGGCGTCCTTGACTCTCTCCTCCTCGAAGCTCCAGTGTGGACTTCGATCTAGAGAGCTGTAGATGATGGAGCCAGCATCGCTAGAAGACCAGCCCTACTGGACCTCGTCCTCGTCGGTGGACTAGTAGTCATTGTTCGGAATCTTGAAGTAGCTGTCTGCTGACTTGCTTGAAGTTGGATGGAAAAAGGGGTTGAAAGGAAGAGGGGTTGTTTCAAAGGGCAGTGGGCATCAAGAATATGTAGAGCACCGGGTGTGTCTTTTCGGCTTCTCCCAGCAAAATTAATGGTGATGAAAGGGTGTTGGTAGTTGGGACATTACTCAACAGTCTGAAGAATGTTGACGGCCGGTCAATCATTGGTCGGTTAGGGCCAGCGGCCATAACGGGTATCATAGGCTTCTGAACATATAATATTGCAGACAAAAGAAACCCTAAGATCACTGCCGGATCCAAACGGTCACACAACGGTGATAGAACTTTTCACCAACGTTTTTATTGCTATATATCCTAGCCCCGCCATCCCTTTAATCGACGTTTAAACAATTTCACCGCCATTATGTAACCGGCGGTGATAATGGCGGCTGTGATAGCTCAGTCTTTAGTAGTGTTTGTCCCAAAGAAAAACAAGATGTTCTAGGATTCAACAAAAAAATGTCCCAAAAAATGATGTTCTAGCTTCAGCATAATTGATTTGGCCATACTCGGTTCGAGATTGTGGTCTGCATGCCTTCATGCATTTCTTCCAATGACAGGTTTATTTCTTAATTAGCATAATTTACCTTCAATAAATAGAGGTATATGGATATTTTTCTTGTTGAGCACCAATCTGTGCCAAAATTTATAAAACATCAAGTTTTTTAAGACATAGGGAGTGTAGAAGACAATTATTGTATAACTTGGCTCTTATAACTTTTCTTATAGCAAAGCACTCAGATCTATTGTTAGGCTTACTCTTAGAAAAGCTGTAGAGTTAATTTTTTCAGCTTAGTTTGATGAGTTTTTTAGTTCTATATGGCAGTGTACGTAGGTGTTCTCTTGACATCTTACGTTTTTCTTAAACCTTGTGTGCTCCTTAATTTGCGACGTTTCATTCTGGTGTATAAACGTTACCTAGCCAGATTTGTATATAGGTTACAAAAAATGTACACTGGATAGAGCACAGCTAGCAGAAAAGCCAGATTTTATTTGCTTATTTGCACCAGATAGAAGGATGCCGTCCTAGAGTCACACCATCCTATACATGGCTGTAGCAGCAGCACTGTTTGGGTATACTCCTTTCGTCACACCAGCCACCGTCATAGAATCGATTTGAGTTACAGATGAAGCGGCAGTTCTTACGGTCACAGTGGTCGTCGGAATAAGGCGAGAAGCAGTTTTTTTTCTGAGGCGGCTTTGGTGGACAGGGTTTCCCCCAGCCTGTATGTCACAGATCAAACAAGATTGGTCGGTTAGCTAATTCTTGCTAGTTCTTAGTACAAAAAAAAAAACTCTTTTGTTAGTAATTTGAAGTAAAAAAGTAGAGATCGAAGGTGCCTACAGCCGCCGCCTTCGTAGCATGGAGACAGTGAGGACAGGATGGCAACAACCAAGAGAACGGCGATTGTGCTGCTCTTGATCACCGCCATAAGGAAAGATGATCGAACTTCGTCCCTTCCTGGGACTAGGAGGCCGGAGAGATATTATGCTCTATTTGTTCTCTCATCTTGGTATCCTTGTCTCTTTATATAGAATAAAAATCCATCTCTATTATAAATGCAATCTCTATTATAAATGGAATCTATTATAAATGCATATCCAACATTGGAAAGGTTTGAAGATCTTATAAACTAGTAGACCCTCTGTCACATCGGATTGTAGAAAATATTAGTAACATTTGTATCTACAAATAAATTTACTATGAAAATATATTTAGCAATTCATCTAATGATTCTAATTATGCACCACAAATATTAATATTTTATATACATATTTAGTTAAAGTAAAAAATATATGACTTTCGGAATGGCACTATTTGTGGGATGAACGGAGTACTTGTGAGGCGTTGCATTTATGTAGAGATGACATGCCTCAATATGACTAGTTCACTGTTTTGGTGTAATTTAATTGAAAGGAAAACATTATTTTCATGTGAGGAACATTTAGGCCAACCCATCGGTTCATGAAATTCATCCACAGAAGCTTATGGCCCCTAGTGCAAATGGCCATTATCAGTACACGATGCAGAGTTGGGATTCTGGTGGTCAAAACAGGCCGACCCAGAGCCCATCCCCTGATACCATGTACTCTCTCCGTTCCAAATTATAAGATATTTTAGTTTTTAGATATATTATTTTTACTATGTATCTAGACATAGTGTATATTGTTAGCCTATTGTAATTATAGTATGTGTAATTATGATAGGTAGCCCTTGATTTGTGGCATGTACCACGCCTGTGTGGTTGGCTTATACGCCACCCCGGCCTCTATATGTACTGATGCATATTCATGGAATACAATCAATTATTCCCAAAACACTCTCATGGTATCAATCGCGGTTACGATCCGCTACTCTTCCGCAACCATAGCTCGCGCCCGTCACTGATCTGATCGCCGCTCCTGTCGCTGACGCCGTGGACTGGAGTGCTGCCGATCCAATCGCCCAGCCTGCTGATGCCCCGATCGCCCGCCCGTTCCTTCACCGGGTGCCGTCGCTGATCCCCCTCCCTCCAGTCACGGCACGTCGCACTATCCCGTCGCGGTCGCGGTTCACGGGCCTCCGTCATGGTCGCGGGCCCTCTGGCGTCGCGCGAGTCGCGCCCTCGCTCCAGTCGTGCGAGCCCGGCATCAGTCGCGGGCGTCGGCCACGCGATCACACGTCCTCGCTCTAGTCGCGCGAACCCGCGTGAGTCCCGCCCTCGCTCCCCGCTGATGATCGTGTGAGCCCGTCCTGCTCCCTGCTAACGCTCGCGCCCTCCCCTGATGGCGGCCGACGACGACGACGCCGCGGCCGCGGCTGCCGCCGCCAAGGCGGCCAAGGAAAAGGAGGACGCTGCCCGTGCTGATGCCGAGCGTCGGGCCGAGGAGGCTCGACTCCGTGCCACCGCCCTCGATGAGTACGAGCAGGCTCACGAAGCTCTCTGGGCGCAGGCCACAGCCGTCGTCAACGTGAAGGTCCTCATCCCCATCGTCCTCGACAAGGCCACGGACTCCTACACCAAGTGGCGTGGCATCTTCATCACTGTGCTTGGCAAATATGCCCTGACATGCCACGTTCTCGAGGATGAGGCCTTCCCCACGCTCCCGCCCTGGGTCCAGGCGGACTCCTGCATCCTCACATGGATCTACGGCACCGTCTCCGGCGACTTGCAACAGTCCATGATGATGCGCCAAGGTATAGCATGCCATGCATGGTGCTACCCCGAGGATGAATTCCTCGGCCAGAAGGAGTCTCGTGCCCTTCTCCTCGTGACGCAGTTTCGTAATTTTCGTCAGGAGTCTCTGAGCATCACCGACTACTGCCGCCGCCTCGAGTCCATGGTTGCATCCCTCACCGAGTTCAGTGACCCCATCGGCGATCGCCAGATGGTGCTCATGCTCCTCCGTGGCCTCAGCGGCAAGTTCCGCCACATGGTGTCTATCCTCAAGATGCATCGTCCGTTCTCGATGTTCGTGGAAGCCTGGACACACCTCCTACTGGAGGAGCTGGAGATCGATGCCCGTCCTCCATCTCCGCCGGCCGCCCTTGTTGCTGCAACACCGCATCCAGCGGCACCCAGCGCTCCCGCACCTCCACGTCAAGGAGCCATCCCTCCTCCGCGCCCTAATGCGCCCACTGGTGGCCAACGCAATGGCCGTCGTCGCGAACGCGGTGGCCACGGCGGCCACGGCGGCCCCTAGACCAACACCAGTGGTGCGCCCTCTGCACCTCCTGTTGGCATGCCCTATGGTGGACAGGGCGGTTCTTCACCAGGCATGCACCCGTCGTTCGCCCATCCTTGGGCGGGCACCGTGCGTATGTGGCCATACGACCCGACCGGGTGCCCGACACCACCACCGACATTCCATGCAGTGCCGCACTATGGTGGTTTTGGTGGTCCTCCCTTCGGCACTCCAACCCCTCAGTACGGCGCGTACTACAGGGGAGCTACTCCACCGGTGTTCCAGGTGCCCGCACCGGCATATCAGGCGGCGTCCTGGAACCCCACTCACAGCGAGTCATGGAACCAGGACTCCCTGGCGCACTCCTTCAACACCATGACGCTGACCCCGTTGGCCTCGACGACTGAGTGGTATGCCAACTCTGGTCCTGGCTCACACATGACATCCGATGCTGGTAAACTCTCCCCCATTTCCCCACCTATTTCATCTACTCCTTCATCTATCATCGTGGGAAATGGTGCCTTGCTTCCTGTCATTGCCACTGGATCACACACTTTTTCTTTACCGCATCGTAATCTTGTTCTTAATAATGTTTTAGTGTCGCCCCACATCATTAAGAATTTGATTTCTATTCGTCGTTTTACCACCGACAATAACTGCTCAATCGAGTTTGATCCTTTTGGCCTTTCTATGAAGGATTTGCAAACCAGGAACGTGATCGCCAGGTGCAATAGCTCCGGTGACCTCTACCCGTTCTATGCACCCTCCACCAGCACCTCCCCATTCCTCGCCGTAACCACCTCCCTTTGGCATCGCCGTCTCGGTCATCTTGGGCGTGAAGCTTTGTCCAAACTCGTTAGTTCCAGTGTCATTTCATGTAATGAAGATGATATTGATCACATCTATCATGCATGCCAACTTGGTCGCCATTCACGTTTGCCTTTTAGTTCATCTATCTCTCGAGCCATTCATAATTTTGATTTAATACACAGTGATTTATGGACATCTCCAATTGTTAGTGTGTCGGGCTACAAATATTATCTGGTTATTCTTGATGATTGCTCCCACTACATTTGGACTTTTCCGCTCCGCCTCAAATCCAAGACATTTTCCACTCTTTCTCATTTTTTCGCTTACATTTTCACGCAGTTTGGCATCACCATCAAGAGCGTTATGTGCGACAATGGCCATGAATTCGACAATTCTCAGGCCCGCACGTTCTTTCTCTCCCATGGTGTCACGCTCCACATGTCATGTCCATATACCTCTCAACAAAATGGGAAAGCCGAATGCTCTCTCCGCACCCTGAACAACATCGTGCGCCCCCTTTTGTTTCAAGCAAGTCTCCCTCCAGCCTATTGGGTTGAGGGTCTTCACACCGCGACATATCTTGTGAATCGCCTCCCCACTAAAACCCTTGCCTCCTCTACACCATATACTGCTCTATTTTCCACCAAGCCCTCCTATGATCACCTCAAAGTTTTTGGGTGCGCTTGTTATCCTAATATGTCCTCCACAGCACCTCATAAAGTTGCCCCTCGCTCCTCTCTATGTGTTTTCCTCGGCTACTCCTCGGAGCACAAAGGCTATCGATGCCTCGAGCTTCAGTCGAACCGCATTCTCATTTCTAGACATGTCATTTTTGATGAATCCATTTTCCCTTTCTCCGACATGTCTAGCACACCCATGGCATCCTCCGCCTTAGATTTTCTCATCGATGATCATGATCTTACTACTTCAGTTCTTGGGGCTCGTTTTGTGAGTGCAGGTACTGTAGCTTCCTCGGCAGCACACCCCGCACTGTCGAGCCCTAGTGCAGGGCCATGGTCATTGGGGTCCAGCTCTGCTGCGTCCGGCACCGCCGCACTTGTGCATCCCACACAGGCCACTACCAGTGGCGCCCCGCCGACCGTGAGCACTACGTCCACGACGTCCGACGTCGCTGCCCCTATGCGCCCCACACAGGCCGTTGCCAGTGGCGCCACGCCGACCATGAGTGTTGCCCGTCCTGCTGCCCCTGCTGCTCGCGCACAGGTTGTTGCCAGCGGTACCGGCCACACAACTACTACTCGGCCGATCGCCGTTCCTCCGGTCACCAATACGCGCTCGATGCGCACGCGTGGCAAGGCTGGCATCACATAGCCCGTGGACCGCCTCAACCTCCACGTTGTGCCCATGTCGCCCCTTCCTCGCTCTGTTCGATATGCACTGTCAGACCCCAATTGGCGATCCGCTATGCAGGCTGAGTATGACGCTCTGATTGCCAATGACACCTGGAGTCTTGTGCCTCGCCCTCCTGGCGTCAATGTTGTGACTGGCAAGTGGATTTATCGACACAAATTGCTTGCTGATGGGTCTCTTGATCACTGCAAGGCGCGCTGGGTACTACGGGGTTTCACATAGAGTCCCGGCCTAGATTATGATGAGACATTCAGTCCTGTTGTTAAGCCTGCGACGGTTCGAGTTGTTCTCTCCCTGGCATTCTCTTAGAACTAGCCCATTCATCAGCTCGATGTTAAGAATGCATTTCTCCATGGTACTCTCACTGAGACAGTGTACTGCGTACAGCCGTCTGGGTTTGTGGATTCTTCTCGCTCAGATTTTGTCTGCTGGCTCAACAAGTCCCTATATGGTTTGAAGCAGGCTCCTCATGCTTGGCATCACAGGTTCGCCTCTCACCTTGTGTCCCTGGGATTTGTTGAAACAAAGTCAGATACCTCGCTAGTCATATGTCGTCGTGGTCCAGACACAGCCTACTTACTGCTCTATGTGGATGACATTGTTCTTACCGCCTCCTCCATCGGATTTCTCAAGCACATTATTGAGGCTCTCCAGCGTGAGTTTGCCATGACAGACATGGGTCAGCTGCGTCACTTTCTGGGCATTTCTATGACACGCTCTACAGATGGTATGTTTCTTTCTCAGCAGCAGTATAGTCAGGAAATTTTGGAGCGTGCCGGGATGACTGTGTGCAAACCATGCAGCATGCCTGTTGATCTACACTCCAAACTATCTGCTGATGGACCACCTGTTGCTAACGCTACACAGTACCGCAGCCTAGCTAGCGCTCTGCAGTATCTGACTTTCACCAGACCAGACATTGCTTTTGAAGTTTAGTAGATATGCCTCTATATGCATGATCCTTGGGAACCGCATCTCGCTGCTCTCAAGCGGATCCTGCGTTACTTGCAGGGTACGCTGTCACTTGGATTGACCATGTGCCGATCTTCACCTACGGACCTTGTCGTTTACACGGATGCCGACTGGGCAGGCAGTCCTGACACTCGCCGGTCGACCTCTGGCTACGCAGTATTCCTCGGGGATAACTTGGTGTCCTGGTCCTCCAAGCGTCAGCATACGGTCTCTAGATCAAGTGCTGAAGTTGAATATCGTGCAGTGGCAAACGGTGTCGCTGAAGCTACTTGGCTACGTCAGCTGCTTCTTGAGCTTCGCCACCCCCCTCACCGTGCCACCTTGGTCTATTGCGACAATATCAATGCTGTATATCTCTCCGGCAACCCCGTGCAGCATCAGCGGACGAAGCATATTGAGATTGATCTCCATTTTGTTCGAGAGAAGGTCGCCCTCGGCCACGTTAGGGTTCTACATGTTCCTACAACATCGCAGTACGCCGACATCTTCACCAAGGGCCTTCCTACCTCACTATTTTAGGAGTTTCGATCCAGTCTGAATGTTAGCGATGCTCCTGATTAGACTGCGGGGGAGTGTTAGCCTATTGTAATTATAGTATGTGTAATTATGATAGGTAGCCCTTGATTTGTGGCATGTACCACGCCTATGTGGTTGGCTTATACGCCACCCCGGCCTCTATATGTACTGATGCATATTCATGGAATACAATCAATTATTCCCAAAACACTATCGTATATCTAAGTACATAGCAAAAGATATATATTTTAAAAAAATAAAGTATCTTATAATTTGCAATGGATGGAGTGATTTTGGATTGGGCCTTGGTCGGCTCGAGCCAATGAGCCTTTGACAACGGTGACCCAATCAGTCAAACCAAAAACAATAGGTTGTTCGCTGTAGTTTGTGATTCACGAATAAATCATAGATGAACCAAAGAACTATTAAAATTAAAATGTTGTTTGAAAGACAATTAATAAAAAGAAAACTCTAATAGAAAATGAGACGATAGACCAAACTTATAGATCATCTAAAATATGGGTAAAAGTTTATTTTTCCCTAAGTTGCACGTAAGTTTGATCTTTGACCTTGCATTACAAATCCGGGTAACAGGCCACACTAGTACAGAAACAAGCTGTACTCCCAGTTGGGAAACCCCTTCAGTCCTGGTTTCCCAACCGAGAGCACGAATCCAAGACTAAAGGGCCCCTCTTTTAGTCCCGGTTGGTAATACCAACCGGGGCTAAAGAGGCCTCCTGGCCTGGCCACGTGGGCCGGCCCTTTAGTCCCGGTTGGTATTATCAACCGGGGCTAAATGTTTTCTTTTTTTTCTTTTTTTTGTTTCTATTTTCAATTGATGTTTCATTTTGATTTTCGAATAGGTTTTCGAATACGCATTCTACGCTGCTAATAATATACGTATTCTACACGCTTATAATGTTCGAACATTTTGTACAAACTAAAGTATGAAACTAACGTATATATTACATGCATATACATATATCGTAAGTTATTTTATGTACATATAATATGTATATATATATATTACAAATAAAGCTTGCATTGTATATTCTATCATATCCTCTGGATAACAAATTCACTCCATCTGGTTTGGCTTCCATGTTTCGTTCATGTCATTGTAGAACTCGCCGGCGGGGTTTAAGACCTAGTCATTAAGAAATCCTGCTATGGTCTCTTGAATTGCTTTCAGTTGATCACGTCATATGACTTTTTCCTTCAATCATAGAGTCTTCAATAAAAGTTAAAGGAAAAATATTAATATATATATATGTGTGTTGGTCACGTGATTCTTATATATATATGAGCAATACAAGAAATTGTGAATATATTAATATATTTATATAACGTACTTTGAGGATCTCTTCAGGAGTTCTTTTTTAGTATGCCATGATGAACTCGCAAACATAGTATCTGCAGTAGTTGGTCCCCTGTTCTTGCCTCAGAACCCACTTTTATAAGAAAAAAGATCTAGTGAATTGAAAGCATGCATGGTGTTAATTGAATTATATATATAAATGTAGCTAGTACTTACTTTGTGTGCGATTACATCCAGTGGCGCTTTGCAATGTTTCATGTGGTGTTCCTCAATGAAACTTTTCCAAACATTGTGCCCAATAAAATAAAAAATTAATTTGGCCTTTAATAATTATTGCAGTTAAGAGATTGGGGTATATATAGTTGCTAGAGAGACCAAATTACCCTTGGATAATATCTATCATGTCTTGGTACTCTATTTGCTCTTTTCTTAACGAGTCTAAGATGCTCAACCGACTATTGGCCATATCGATGACCATCAATATCCAGTGATTGATGCATATGTTTTTATACACAAATATGATCGACATTAACTAGAGTCAACATATATATGGGAGATAGCTTAGCTAGTAAGCAAATAATTGAACAAATGTCCATATGATCGACATTAATTATTTAACACTCACTTGAAGTTTTAGGGGAAGAGTATGTCCTTGTTTTGTTGGTTCACTAAGAACCTCTTGAGATTTTTCTCGAGTTCAGCTTTTCATTCAGGCGGGGGATTAGGGTGTTTGAATACGACATTTGGATCAACGAAACCAACATCATTATCCTTTCTCTTTCTGAGTTCTATCATCTCATATTTGCATATATAAAAATATAGTGTGAGGATATATAATTTATATATATACATGTAGCTTTATATATATACACTTTAATAGTAGAAAATAATCACACTTTTAGACAATAGCAGCTAATGAGAATTTTGTCGAGAGAGTCCAGGTGGCATAGTTGGTGTAATTCTAAAAACTCAACATATACCACTTGTTTAGCAGGTACATTTGTGTACCCAGTTCACCTAAGGCCTCAGGGTTGTATAGACTCTTTCCATGTTCAAATTTCTTCTAAGGATCCACTTTCGGAGCTGATGGTCCTTCAGCGAGCACTTGGGCAAGGTCCAAACCAGTATCCACGTAAAACCGAACCAGGTCCTCAAAATCGACGTCCAGTAAGTCTAAGTTTGAACCATATTCATTATGAATGACAAGAGGGGGGACTAATTGTTGCGATTGTTGTCCGAGTTGTGCAACACCTTTCCCTGCTCTAGTCTTTTTTTGCGCCGCCTCAAATGACTTGGTGAGAGAGCGGTCGTAGTCTGATTTTGGCAGGGTCTTTTGAGATTCCTGCTTTTTCTGGTCCACCTTCTTTCTTAGAAGATCTTGAGGTAGGTAGAAGTACGGTTTTTCTGGGTTCTCCCTCGCTTCTCATTGCTTTCTTACTTTTTCGAAGAAACTATTCACATCTTTTTGTACTGCAGCATTTAATTCCTTTTCACTTTTCTCGTAAGATAGTTTTTGGAGAATAACTGGATTAGAGGAGGCTTTCTTCTTTGCCGGTTGGTGGGCCAACAACTTCATTTGCAGGGCGGACCTCTTAGGAGCTGGCTGCTTCTTGGTCATCAAGGGAGGTGGGGCAACCGTTGGAGACCTCCTTGGAGGTGGCGGCGGTGGCGGCGTTGCATAATCATTGCCCGGAGCACTATGATGATCTGGAGATTGAATAATTGGACTTAGGTTGGCGGAGGTCCTGCTGTGTGAGTATAAAAAAGAATAATTAGGTATAAGAAATTGTTATTATAATCATGCATGTAAATAGAAAATTAGTGAAAAATGGTTTCGTTTACTTTTGTCCGCACCTATTGTCTGGTAGTTGAGGAAGCGGCGGTGGACTAGAGACCCTGGGAATAATGATGTAGTGCTTGCGCCATAGTATGAATGTCTTCTCTGCTTCTCCTAGAGTCTTCTCCCCATCACCTCCTGGAATGTCAAGAGCTAGATCACTAAAACCTTTGTTAACTCTATCCACTGAGATGCTAACATATCTAGGTGGTATTATTGCCCCATGGATTCTTGGTGTCTTGGTAGGATCTGGAGGAGAAAAACACCGAGAGCCACCATGATTATGGCATTCCCTTTTGGAATATGTAGCTCACATGATGTAAACGGTGCAGTGATGTCATCCACGGGGAAACGTAGCATTGTGTCATCTTGATTTGGCAACTCCGTGGAAGTGCAACTGCTTTTCAACTGATCAGGGGGGGCTAATATTAATGTTGATTCCTGGATCTGGTGCCTGCCTTTGGGCACTCATTGCTATTTATACTTGCTTTATGATTTCCTCCTGCATTCTAGCTTGAATGTCTTTTTCGTGCTCCTGTGCTTGAAGCAACGCCTCCCATGACTCACGAACATATTCCTCCAACCTGCTGATCCACGTTGCTTCGTCATCCTTCCTTCTCTGTCGGCTTCTGTAGGTATCTCTATCGTTAGGGAAACCATGCTCCCAAGAAATGTTTCGTCATAAACCTCTCGTTCGGCCACTGTGTTCAGCAGTCCCGATGGCATGGTGGTATACCTTCTGTCGGGCATTCTCTTGGTTCATTCTCACCCGTTCCTCACCCTCTTCCGATGTCTTGTACTATACAAAATCATTCCAGTAGGGCCTCAACTTCGCGAGCGGGCCCCTAGTATTGAAATTGGGCGTTAGGTTCTTCTTGACGTATTTCGTGTATAGGGATTTCTTCCAAGTCTGGAATTGTGTGGCCATCTTCTTCATAGCCCACTTTTGAACAAGCTCCTTCAATTCATCATCGCTGATATCATCATAATCATCCGCTTGCAACGTGAAATGTTGAAGGATATCATCCCAAATTAAATTCTTATCAAGATCAGAGACAAAACTAACATGAGGGTCGTTGATCTTTTGCTTCCATTCACGGGCATTGATCGAAAGTCTATCCCTTACAAGGTACCCACAGTGTTGCACGAATTTCCTTGCATGTGGACCAAGTTGTTCGCCTGTCTCAATATTGAACTCCGATATTATGTAGCGCCCCTCCAATGGCTTTTTCAGTCCTCGAATATTTTTTGCTTTTCGCTATTGTGGTCGTCGATCTAGAGGGCTACGTATAAAAAAGAATAAATAAATATCATGTGTACACATAATAGATGATAGATATTCAAATATATATATATAATATTCAAATATATATACCTCCCCAGTATTTTCTTGCACAATATTTTCTTGCTTATTTTCAAGAGCCAGGTATTGACTCCCGTCATCTACATCCTACTGGTCACCATCGGCAAATTGAGTGCCGGTGTTGATAATATCCATCATTTCTTCATCCATGTTGTCTTTCGGGGCAGCCATCTAGCTTTTACACCACTAGATATATCTATAAAAAATAAAAACCATATATCTATAAAATGGATCGAGTCATGTGCTTAAAATTAATTAAATAACTACACTCGAAATTCAAGTCTCCAAAGCATAACTTTGATTTCTTATTTTCTAGAAATATTTATTGGCAAGTGATATATATAACAAATATATATATAACAATATAAATTTAAAACTCTCTAATATGTATAACAAATATATATATAACAATACAAATTTATAACTCTCTAATATAGATGTATAACAAATTTATATATATAAAAATACAAATTTATAACTCTCTAATATATATATAACAAATTTATATATATAACAATACAAATTTAAAACTCTCTAATATATATATAACAAATTTATATATATAACAAATTTATATATATCAATACACATTACATTGGGGCAGGCGGCGTTGGTGGCGCGCGAGGCGGCCGACGTTGGGGCGGCCGGCCGACCGTCGCGGAGGAGGCGCACGGGGTCCGGCGGTGGCTCGGACCACACGTAGTCGAAGAGCGCGTCGGAGGTCAGGAACGAGAAGATCGGCGCCGGGTCCGGCGGCGGCGAGGTTAAGGACAATGAGGTGGCCACGGGTGACGGTGATGAGGGTGGCGGCGGCAGTGGCGATGGACAACGAAGATGAAGAGTGAGGAGGAAGAAGAAACGACCGCCTTATATAGGGGAGGGACCTTTAGTCCCGGCTCCTGTAAATGCCCGGGACGAAAAGACCTTTAGTCCCGGCTGGTATTACCAGCCAGGACTAAAGGTGTATTTTGGTAGGCCGCAAAAAGTGCAGCCAACCTTTAGTCCCTGGTGGTAGATCTACCCGGGACTAAAGTTGGGCTACAGTTTCACTTCCCGTCCGTTTCAAGCTCCATTTGTTTTTTTATATATTTCTTTCTATAAAATGTTAAAGTCTTGTTAATTGCACAGTAAATTAAATACAAGGCATAAAATTATTTTAAAAGAACATGGATTTACTTTTGCTTTATTGTACACAGGAAAATTGTGTGACCTAAAGTTTTTTGTTTTTTCTTATAAATATTGAAACATAATGTCATTAATAATTACTATTTCGTTAATGCAAAAATGTAGTGTAATTTAAATCATTAAAACTTTTATTTTCGATTGGAAATTTGTTTTCACATCATTTTAATGTAATTTTTTTCATTTTTTCATCACTCATTGTCCAAAAGCAACATGGAAACCCACCATCAAACACAAATTTAATCTGAACATAGAAAAAAAGGAAACACCTAATAAACATCTCTGAATTCATAATTATTACATAATACCTCTAATACACACTATTAAACATCACTATATATATCAAGCGAGCACAGTAGTGAACTTCTTCTTAACGTATATCCCTTGGTTATGACCGCGCCGTAACCATGGAGTGTCCTCGTCATTTAGCTGGATGCTTGGGTCTTTGTTCACTGTGAAGGGTGGAATTCGGTCATCCTTTTCATAATCTTCTGATATGTCTGACTTGTCTTCAATTCTGACAATGTTTCTTTTCCCTGAAAGAACTATGTGGCGCTTTGGCTCATTGATTGGGTCGTTGTTGTTTTTCCCTCTCTTCGGTTTTGTAGACATGTCCTTGACATATAACACCTGATTCACATCTTGGCAAGGACGAACGGTTCATCTTTGTATCCAATATTGTTGAGGTCCATGGTTGTCATTCCATACTGGTTACCGACTGCTACCCCGCCTCCAGTCACCTTTATCCATTGGCACTTGAACAAAGGTACCTTAAAAGTAGGTGCATAGTTTAGTTCCCATATCTCCTCTATGTGGCCATAATATGTTTGCTTATTTTCATTAGGGTCGGTGGCATCTATGTGGACACAACTATTTTGGTTGGTGCTCCTTTTATCTTGAACTACTGTGTAAAATGTATTCCCATTTGTCTCGTACCCTTTGTATGTGAGGATATGCCATGATGGCTACCTAGCCAACAAATACAGTTGCTCATCAATACTCTCATCACCCTGATATTCTTTTCACAACCAGTCGCTGAAAGTTTCCATGTGCTGACGCATAATCCAAGCTTTAGACTTCCTTGGAAACTCGGATCGGAGCAACACTTTGTGTCTCGATATGCGGATCCACCAAGGAGGAGTTTTGCAGAACTATGTAGTGTGCTTTATTAAAATAATTGTCCTACGTACCAATATATGGTTTCTTCCCTAGTGTCTCCTTTCCACTTAGTCTCCCCTCGTGTCGCGATTCAGGAACACCAATCGAGTCAAGGTCGGGAATAAAGTCAACACAAAACTCAATGACCTCCTCTGTTCCATAGCCCTTGGCGATGCTTCCTTCTGGCCAAGCACAGTTGTGAACATATTTCTTTAGGACTCCCATGAACCTCTCAAAGGGGAACATGTTGTGTAGGAACACAGGACCGAGAATGCTAATCTCCTTGACCAGGTGAACTAGGAGGTGTGTCATGATATTAAAGAAGAAAGGAGGGAACACCAACTCAAAGTTGACAAGACATTGAACCACATCATTCTATAGTTTAGCTAGATCCATTGGATCGATTGCCTTCTAAGAAATTGCATTAAGGAATGCACATAACTTCACGGTGGCTAGATGTACACTTGGAGGTAGAATTCGTCTTAATGCAACTGGAAGCAATTGCGTCATGAGCACGTGGCAGTCATGGGACTTTAAGTTTAGGAATTTCTACTCTGGCATATTTATTATACCCTTTATATTCGAGGAGAATCCAGATGGTACCTTGATGCTTGCTAGGCATTCAAACATGCTTTCGTTCTCTTCTTTGCTAAGAGTGTAGCTGGCAGGACTTAAGTAATGGCGTCTATCATCTGTCTTCTCTGGATGTAGGTTGTCTCATTCTTTCAAACACCGCAGGTCCTGTCATGCTTCAAGTGTGTCCTTAGGCTTCCCATACACACCCATGAAGCCTAGCAGGTTCATACAAAGATTCTTCATCAGGTGCATCACGTCGATCACACTACGAACCTCTAGGACTTGCCAATAGGGTAGCTCCCAAAATATGGACTTCTTCCACATGGGTGCGTGACCGTCGGCGTCGTTCGGAACAGGTTCGCTGCCATGTGCCTTTCCAAATACTACTTTCACATCCTTGACCATATTGAGTACATCCTCACCAGTTCGGTTGCCCGGCTTGGTCTGGTGGTCTGCCTTAACTTTAAAATGCTTGCCTTTCTTTCTTAGGGGGTGATTCGCAGGAAGAAATCGACGATGGCCAAGGTACATGACCTTTTGACATTTTTTCAAGAATATACCTTTAATGTCATTGAAACAGTGCGTGCATGCATTATATCCCTTGTTTGATTGTCCTGAAAGATTACTTAGAGCAGGCCAATCATTGATTGTTACGAATAACAATGCTCGCAGGTCAAAGTGCTCCTTTTTGTGCTCATCCCACACATGTACACCTGGTCTGTTCTACAAAAGTAGAAGTTCTTCAACTAGTGGCCTCAGGTACACATCAATGTCGTTGCCAAGTTGCCTTGGGCCTTGGATGAGCATTGGCATCATAATAAACTTACGCTTCATGCATAACCAGGGAGAAAGGTTGTAGATACATAGAGTAACATGCCAAGTGCTATGACTACTGCTCTCCTCCCCGAAAGGATTCATATCTTCCGTACTTAAAGCAAACCTTAAGTTTCTTGCGTCATTTATAAACTCTGGGAATTCTCTATCGATTGCTCTCCACTGGGACCCATCAAGCAGGGTGTCTCAATATATTGTCTACCTTACGGTCTTCTTTGTGCCATCACAACAACTTTGCATGGTCTTTGTTTCTGAACAGACGTTTCAAGCGTGGTATTATAGGAGCATACCACATAATCTTGGCAGGGATTTTCTTCGTGGGACGTTCGCCCTCAACATCACTAGGGTCATCTCGCCTGATCTTATACCGCGATGCATGACATATCGGGCATGCATCTAACTTCTCGTACTCCTTGCCATGCTAGAGGATGCAGTCATTAGGACATGCATGTATCTTCTGGATTTCTAATCCCAAAGGGCAGACTACCTGTTTTGCTTTGTACGTAGTGGCGGGCAATTCGTTATCCTTCGGAAGCATCTTCTTTAGGATTTTCAGTAACCCCCCAAATCCGTTGTCAGATATACCATTCTTTGCCTTCCATTGCAGCAATTCCAGTGTGGTACCCAACTTTTTCTGCCCCGCATCACAAGTTGGGTATAGCAATTTCTTGTGATCCTCTAGCATGTGCTCGAACTTGATCTTTTCCTTTTCACTTTCACATTTTCTTTGTGCATCACAAATGGCCTGACCAAGATCATCAGCGGGCTCATCTTCTGCCCCTACCTCCTCTTTAGCTTCCCCCATTGCAGTATCATTGAAGGCACCATATTCAGCAATAATGTCATCATCGTCCCATTGTTCTTCTTCACCTTCTTCCATTACAACCTCGGTTTCTCCGTGCTTCGTCCAACAAATATAGTTTGGCATGAAACCCAACTTCAACAAGTGTGAATGAAGACACCTTGAGCTATCATATTCCTTCAAATTCTTACATATGGCACATGGGTAGCACATGAAACCATTGTGTTTGTTTGCCTCGGCCACACGTAAGAAAGAATACACACCCTCAATGAACTCTTGGGAGCGGCGATCAGCATTGTACATCCAATGCCGACTCATCTACATTACATGACATACATACCATATTAAAACCTAGAACATAATTAGTTAATTATACGGCATGCATGCCACCACACAAGGTATTAATTTATAAAAGTCTCGCTACAATGTAGACAATCCCAACTACCACTAAAAAAACTAAAGCTAAAATGCACTTCAGCAGCATAAGGATTCTGCGACCAATCCCAACTAAAATAGACAGATCATGCATTTGTTCAACATCTATGGGCTTCTTCCGCAGGATCACTACCTCATCAGCCGCCGTAGCCGCCTGTGCAAGAGAGTTTTGCACGTGTTCAACATACTCTTCCTCCCAGTACCAGCCTGAACATCCAGTGCCATCCCACTGAAATTAAAACAAAAAATTAGAACTTTAATAACAATCATCATGAAAATAAGTATAAATTAACCATAATCATGAAATGCGACAAAATAACTCACATTGCGATCCGGACACTTGTAGAAGATATGACC
Source organism: Miscanthus floridulus (assembly GCF_019320115.1). Taxonomy (NCBI): domain Eukaryota; kingdom Viridiplantae; phylum Streptophyta; class Magnoliopsida; order Poales; family Poaceae; genus Miscanthus; species Miscanthus floridulus. Next base: position 99,588,735 of record NC_089589.1, read on the forward strand.
CTTGTTGGGACACTCCTCCCTCACCCGGTACTCCATCAGAATCTTTTCCTCACACTTGCCGCATGCAATGAGAGGGAGGTCCGGCCTCAGTCGCTTTGGAACCCGATGAGAGGCTGAGGACCTGAAAGCAGTTGCCATCTACTCTCTATACTCATTTTTAATATAATATAAATTTCTCATTTTATAAACAAATATAATTAAAAAAACTCTAAAATTCTCTATATCTCTAAACCATGAAGTGTGCTATGCATGCTAGAAATGAAAGCTGAATACTAGTTTTGAATAACTACTTTAACCTTCCTTCATCCAAATATGCAAACTTTAAAGTGATTTTGAGCTTAAATGGCTTACAAATAATAAAAAAATCCACCATAAAAAAACACATATATCTAGTCCACAAAATGAGATATGCTACTGATGAAACATGAGAGTATAAAGTTGGTAACCTTTAGAACCGAAGAATCGATGGAGGAATCGAAGAAATCTTGTGATTACCGGCGATGAGAAAGAAGAGAGGCTGGCGATAAAGCAAGAACACTGAGCTCGAAGTGGCTCGGGCTCGGGGAGCAAGAAGGGGTATATAGGAGGGGATCTTTAGTCCCGGTTGGAGACAACAACCGGGACTAAAGGTCTCTTTCTAGTCCTGGACGGAGCCTCCAGCCGGGAGTAGACTTTTACTCCCGGTTGGAGGGACCAACCAGGAGTAAAAGTTAACCTTTAGTCCCGGTTTGTAGCTCCAACCAGGACTAAAGGTCCCCTGCAGCAAAAGCCTACCGTAGTAGCCGTTGGGCAGGGACCTTTAGTCCCAGTTGGAGCTACCAACCGGGACTAAAGTTTTCTCTAGTTCGGGCGTGAAAAATACCAGGACTAAAGCCAAATTTCGAAATGGATCAAAAGTCGTTTCTCTACTAGTGCCACCTTCAATTATCGAAACCGGACAAATTTGGTGTTCTGGCCAGTTTCAAAGGTGGTTTTACATTTCCCAAAAATAACAAAGATTTGGTTTGATCTTTTAAGAACTGTAATTAATTTATCTTAAGTTTGAAAAATATGAAACTACTTTCAGTTTTATTCTATAAACATTACGTTGTATTAGAGTTATTTGGATCTTATTTATTTTAAATAATTAATGAGCATGATTACAAGCAATAAAGCAATAGGAACATAAATAAACCAAATTCAAATAACTATATATATCATAAAGAGGTAGGTATCATTTTCATGAAAAAATCAGTACATTTTTGTATTTTTCAAAATTAAAAGAATTTGATTATGAATTTTTAGGGATGAAACCCTATTTTTATTATTTTTTAGAACATAGAAAAGCACCTTCGACGGAAGACCAAATTTTCTGGGTTTCGACGTTTAGAGATTGTCCGTTAACCAGTTTTGCGGTTCTGGGATGAAAATCAAACTGAAATACATGTTGGACATTGAAAAATATATTTTACCCTAAAATTTAGGCCGTAGCGAGTGAAGTTCAATATAGTGAGCATAGTTCAATGATAAAATATCTCCCTGTTCCCCAGCTTAATTTAGTAAGATAGTATCAACAGTGTATAAGCAAAACTCTTTGCCCTAGGATGTAACCATTCCGAGAATTTTCTTTTTACATGTAGTAGACAGAAATAGGAATCTTAGGATGAGACGAGAAGCCACAGAATAGAAAAATAGCTTAAACAACAAATTCTGCTTGCGCGGATGGTCAGATGCCTGCTCGTGTGATTGTGTCCCTAATATACGGGCCCGACCAATGCATGGCTCGTGGGCACCGGGCCGTGCCGAACTTGGCTTCATGGCTAGCCGATGGTCCAGGCACGGCACTATGGGCAGTTTCCTGGGCCAGGCCAGCCTGGAGCCCACAAACTTAAAACCCCTCATTCATCTCACCATTATCAATACATCAAAATTTTGCAGTTTAAACAGATATACAAGTATATACAGAAAAGAAGATAAGGGACGCTTTCCAATGGTGGATGAGTTTTATTCGCTTTTGATGGTGCCCACCAGCACCACCACCACTAGCCGCCGCTGAATCCAAGTTGATCGGAGTAGCACTACTACCGAACAAGGTAGCAGCAGCATCACCTGCATCTCGATGTCATCGGAGAGAGCCCTATCGGAATGAGGTCATCGTTGATGGTTCTAGGGTAGACGACATCGTCGTCGTCCATGGGCACTACAGACCTCGATGTCTTCTCCTTCTCGGCAATGTACCTCAACGGCACATGCAACACAAGCACAACACACCACGTATCGGCCGATGACCTAGGACCAAACTCACACCAAAAAGAAGCTAATATGTCAGATCTAGGGTTAGGGAATAGGGTTGAGCTCGAATTAAAGAAATCTAGGGTTACGGTTACCATCTTGCACAACCGAGGCCCGGAACTGGAGAGATGAAGATGAAGACGCGTGGTGGTAGGAGCACCACCCCGATGGATGGCGAGCGTTGAGATCGACTGATGGCAGACAACGAGCATTACCGGTAGGATGCGAGGAAGACAAGAGTACGAGACTACAAGAGGCGACGAGGACAAGAGGAGATCTACAAGATCCGATAGTGCATAGGTCACTGGAGACGGGGAGGGCGACAAGAGAGGTGATGATAGTGGCAAGAGAGGTGAGAGCAAGGCACCGCAAAGGGTGGAGAATGGAGATTAGGGTTTAGGGGGAGCGGACACAGCCAAGGAGGGTTATATACCCTCCCTTGGCTAGAGGGTCGGCGTTGTGCATGCCGTTAGTTGTCAGGCAAGGGCCTGCCACCCGCCAGGCTTGGGGAGCGGCCTATGCACGGCCTGCTGCCTCGGACTGGGATGGCACGAACACGGAGTAGGTCGGACCAGGTCAAGCTTCTGTTGGGCCAAAAAAACCGTGCTTCGTGCCAAGCCATCGTGCTATGGGCTGCATGTACATGTATACGGTCGGCTCATCACTACCGGTGTCTTATAAACCGGTTGTGATATATAACCCTTAACTGCTGAGTCCTAACATGAAAATCCAAAAATGATTGGTGTCCTAACGACCCCACAGTGAAGGTCCTTATCAATGTCGGCTCAAGCCACAAGGCGGCACTAACATTTCACTACCGAAATAAGACATGAGCCGGCAGTGATACTAAGACTATCGCTGCTGCCTAGTGGCTTGAACCGGCAGTGAAATTTCAATGCCGGCTCGTGGCTTGAGCTGGCAGTGATGTATAGCCTATCATTGTTGGCTTGTGTCTTCGGCTGGCAGTGTTTTGTGTATAGTACAAAACAATCCTTCCTCCACCCTCCTCCCTCCTTTCACTTATCCTGAGCACACTCGTGCAAGGAGATGCCTTTCCCAACTCTCCTCCATTGTTGCGGCTATTTTTCAGCAAAATGCTCATGGAAGATCTTGGATTTTGAGGAATGGGCATGATCTGTTTGCTGTAAGGTTAGTACATTTATCAACTTATTTCAAATATAGTTATTTGGGACTAGTTTATTACATTTCTATTATTTATTGCTCGTAGTCTTAGTCATGCTTACTATTTATTTAAAATAAATAAAACCTAAATAACTCTAAATGGAGGACCAACGGACAGATAACCTTTTTAGAAGAAAATGGGTAATTGTTTTATATTTTCTAATTTGAAATAAATAGATTTTAGTGTTTTACAGACCAAACCAAATTGCTATTATTTTTAAATGTAAAACCACGTTTCAAACCAACAAATTTTTCTAGTTTTGATGACAGTAGGGTTTCCGTTACCCGTTTTCACAGTTCCAAGTGAAAAATTGCACTAACATGCAACTTGGATGTTAAAAATGTATTTTACCCTTTTATTTATTCTTTTGAAGAATATATAATGTTTAAGGGCTAGCACTATAATCGTGGGACAACCTGGGACAGGACAGTTCATCCTTGTTTTTTTGGATGGAAGGATCTCAGTCCTTATTTCCGACGGAATGACCAGAAATTGGACACAACAAACAAGCGTGGGTGGTGGTCTGGTTCACCAACACCGAACCACCACACATGCCCCCAATTTTGTTCATGCTTCGCCACTATATACACTCAACATGCACTCAACCATTAAAAAACATTATACTTGCTAGTACCTCCATCATAAAATAAGTAGATAAACCGTACACCTAGACATGGTTTCTACTTTTCGACCTGACAAAATGTTCCCAGTCATAATAAAAAACATGGTTACTAACCTTTTCCATACAAGACAAAATTTAATTAGTGCACCATAAAAATATGAGATCTTTTATGGTGGTCGGAATCGCTTCCTATCGCCTCCCATCGTCTTCGCAAAATAGCCATTTTTATTGATTTTATTCGTCAAAATTGCGCACGGCCCTCTGACCCCACCCCCCACATGACACACGCCGAACTCGCCAGTCTCTCGCACACACCTAGCTCTCTGTCTCCCTCGTCCTAGCCGCCGCCGCCTTGCTCTCTCCCTCGCTCTAGTCGCCGCCGCCCTCGCACGGGCGTCGCACCGGCCAAGGGTTCACCCGGTCACCCTACGCCAACAGGAACTGCCTTCGTGCCCTCGCCCTCGTCCTCTCGCTCTCTTCCTCGCACGCCGCCGCCCTGCCCTCGCCCCCGCTAGAATTATTTCACCATCGAACTCGCCAGAAACGAGGACGGCAACGAAGACGACGACGAGGACAGCGACTTCCTCCGATCTGTCTCCCTCAACCGGCATCCTTCTCCGGCTCTGTCTACATTGACAGAGAGTCGTCCTCTGCCTCCGTCCCTTCTCCTGCGGCAAGCTCGCAACAACCCTCCGGAAGGTACCGATTAGAATTAATCTCGTTCTTCTCTTATTGTGTGCAGGGCCAATTTGAGTATTGTTATGTGTATATCTAAAAGTCCACAGATTTGCTATTTTATTTTTGTGGTTCAGTACTAGAAGCTTTAGTGATTAACCTTTAGAGAAATTAGCGGATGATGCATCTAATGTTGTTCTGTAGTAAGCTGATGTCCATTGGTTCCAGTGGCCTGGTGGATTTGACCACAAATCCTGAAAACATGCCCAATGTAATTTGGTTCAGTGCTTCGCATCCTTTTTCTGAACCCATTGTCCCAATATTACAGATCTGAGTGCCATGATTGTGAAGGGCTGTACAGCAATAGCTGCTCACCATGTTGTTTGCTGCTGCAGTTCGCACCTTGCAAGAATGCAACATTGAGGGTAAGATGTAGTCTACCTTACATGTAGCAGCCACATAGTATTGTCAAAATGAAAAATTTTGAGATAAGACCTTTCATTGCATATGGTAGGTGATTATTTCATGCCACAAGTTATTGTCTAGTGCAGGTGGCCATCAGCATGTTCAATATAAAATTCAGGTCATAGATTGCTCTATTTCTGTTCCTGTAACTACTGTGGTTTGCAGTTGTGTATGAAAGTAATTAGTATCTGTTGATCCATCTATTTTTGCAATGATTAACAATCATATATCTGTTCCCGGTGCTTAATCGTAGTTTTTTCTATTTCTTGATTTTTTGTTTGTTTGGGGGACACATGTGATTTCTCGAATGACAGAGGGTGGTTTCTTATATTCTTATGTTTGTTTGGGGATGGAAATAGTGCTCAGTCACTTTTGCAATGACAGACAGGGTGCTGAATCACATTCATGTTCCTGTCTGCTTTGTATACTGAACATAGCTAGTCTCACTGTTCCTGTAGTGACTTTAGTTCGGATTAGATAAATCAATCTCTGCTTGTCCTGATTGAATGCATCCTAATGCATCTGCTCGAATCCAATGGGGAATTGGCTATTGTCATGGCTCATTCTCGCGTTGCTCACGTCCTCGCTTTGTCAGACACTCTCCACGGCAGATCTATGTGACCCGGATATATCCGCGCTGATTGCAAAGAAGCTACATGAGTTTCACGATCTCGACATGCCTGGACGCAGGAACGTGTCATTATGGCAGAGGCTCAGGTATGCTTTTCCTCATTGTTGCTTTTCTGATTTTGGTGAGAAATGTGTTTGAGTTCTGATTCAGTTCTGATTGCTTGGTGTTGTATGCATCAGGCGGTGGCTTGAGAAGGCAGTGCTGGAGAAGACGCTCTCAGGAGTCGAACAATCAGTAGGATTTTGCCATAATGATCTTGCTATTTAAGTTATGTTTGCTGCTTGATTTTATTGCTCTGCACTATTCCAGACATTGAGGAGCAGAGAAGAACAGGGAATCTTATTGCAGCTTTCATGTTAAGATTCCCCAGAATTACGAGACCAAATGTTTTAATTTATGCATCTTACAAGGTACATATGAATGTTGATTTGCAACAGTTTACTGGAAGTGTGGAACCACTTCTGATGCTGTCTTTGTAACTATATTGATGGAGCTAGTTGAGTAGAAATGGACTGCAGTCAAGAGCCCTTCTTTTGATATGAACAGTCTAAATTTTAGTTGATGTACAACAAGGAAAATCAGTATATGATATTTTTTGGTTTTTAGGTCTCTTCATCTGGAACATTTCTTGGCTGCTTTCTGACTGGACTATGATGTCCCTAGCGCCCATCAAGGTGAGGCCTTCCTCTCCCTCACTCAGATTTGTATACAGCCCAGGATGTTGCAAAATAGCATATGAAATTCCTTCCTACATGGTGCTACAGATGAGCAATGGTTTTGTTTAATAGTCTCCGTTTCATATATCCAGTCATAGTTGTGATTGGAGATACTTTGTATATTTCGCTACAAGTACAGATTTGCATGGAACGCTCTCAATGAACTTGTCAAATTTATATAAAATGGAAAACATGCTATCCTATGTTGCTAATTAATAGTTTGATCAGTGATGGTGCCATCGGAGTATTTAGCTGCAAATAACAGCAACCTCCTGTTACTTGGAGACTCATGCTGGTAACCTGGCATGTGTTGTTTTGAAGTAATTGAGCCCTTTCATTTGACCGCACCAAACCTTTTGCCTCTTAAAAGTTATTTTTTCAAACGGCTCAAACAAGGATTGTAGTCATCGATATGTTCCTCTTTTTGTTAGAAGCGATAAAAAGAAACCCAATAATGGCTATTATTATTACCAGTGCTTTGATGATATGTTTTTTATCGCAACAATCGAAAATGGATAGACATAGATAAACTTGCTGCACTTTTTGTGGAGGTCACAGTTGGTCGAAGAAATGTGCCCAAGGGGAGGATGTGGAACCCTATGGAGTAGAGCAAATGAACTGAGGTTAGTAGCATTGTAAACTACACTCAGATTTTTTTCACAATGGCCGGGGGTCACCGGCAAAATGTCCAGCTATGCTCATCTGGGGATCACCCATGGGTGGGAAACTACACTCAAATTTTGTGGGGTTAAAATTTATTATCAATTGTTTTTCTCTTTCACACATCATTTGGTGGGTTTTTTATCTGATTGGCAATCACAGTGTTTGGAAGACATCATGGTTGCACAGACCAAAATGTTGCCTGTAAGAGGGAGGTGAAATGATGACAGAAGGCTATGCACAACATGAAGCTTCTCTGCTGCATATATGAAAGATTGTTTTTTTATGAAGATTGTTTTATTTTTAACTTTTCCCGGTCATGCTGAAATGGAACCTCTTTACATTTCAAATGAGAGATGCAATAATTGATTAAGGCTTTTAGAAAAGTATGTGAGCACCCTTCTTCTAACTATTCTATATGCGGTGACAACATTTTCGGGATCTGTTTTCGGTCTACTCACGTGCTTTGATTGATGTTTCCCATACCATTACTAAGAAGGCAAGGATGTATTTAGATTGGTAATATTTAGATTCTGAAACCAATATTTCATTATGGAATCCTTATTGATATACAAGTATTTTTGAAATAGTAGTTCACTCGAACAAAATGTGAGAGTGAGCGATTGACTCGTTAACACGGACAAGTGATGCTTAAATAAGTCTATAGGAAAAACAAAAAATTTAAAAAATAGCCATAGTGGTAGGGATCGAACATAAGAGTTGGCGATTGACTATCTCACAGCGACCAGTAGTTCACTCGAACAAAATGTGAGTGAGCAATTGACTTGTTAACATAAAAAAGTAAAGCTTTAATAAGTCAATAGGAAAAAACAAAATTTTTAAAAAAATGGACATAGTGGTAGGGATCGAACCTATTCCCTCTGCAGTCAAAAGTTGCAAGATTTACCACTAAGCTATGCTTCAGTGTGCAGCTAAGTTTAAGTTACAAGGGCTCTTTTGGAAGCACGGGGGAGCAAAACCTAGGGATGAAAAAGCTCCCACTAAAAACTAGAATAGTAACTAGAATGATATCTCCATGGATTACCCACCCAGGGAAAAGTCAGGATGCTGGAGGGATTGGAGTTTTCAAATTAGGCTTAAATATTTGTCCGTAAAAATGAACTCATAAAAGGTACAAATTTGTCATACTTTCCTTTTCCATTGTTTTTTTTCAAATTTGTCTTCCAAAGTAGATGATGAATCTGTTTCGGGCAATTCCTATAATGTTGTTCAGCAGTACTTGAACATCTTGATTTTTTGAAATTCCTATAAATATACAAAAAAATTCAAAATAAAATAAAATAAAAATGATATCAGAATGTATCTCGGCCTGTTAGGGCGTCATTATTCTTTTTAGTCTCTAGGCTCTGGATGCAGGAGAAAAAAACATCCAAAAATTGGCGTGCAAAATGTGGTGCACAAGGATTTGAACATGCAAGGTGCTGATCCTAAACCAAGTTAGCTTACCACTCAGACAATCCCTAGTTGATGTCTATAGAGAGCTGTTACTTCTTTTCTCTCCACAGTCCGTATGCACGGGTAAAAACATAAAAAATTATGTTCGAATTTCAAATTGTTCAAACAAAGTTGGGTGGAGAAATAACCAAAATTAAAGTTATAGATCTCGATGAGCTGTACAACTTTGGTGTTGCTGACTTTTCCATTTGAAATCATTTACTGCCCCCAAAATTCTGTTTGAAGTTCTTGAATTTTGAAATTCAAATTTTTAAATTGTTCAAACGAACTCATATGGAGAAAGGACCTAAATCAAAGTTGTAGATCTCGTTGTGGTCTACAATTTTGCAATTGAGTACATTTTCAATTGAAATTCTACACTTTTTGCTAGGAATAATTCATCCTTCTATTCCTAAATTAACATAAAATAATTGTAATACTTCTAAATTTTGTCAAAAAAATTCTACAAATTTGCATGGTTTTGTTACATAATCATTAGATAAAAAAACTCAAATGATTTTAACAAAGTGACAACACACATCGTTCATGATTTGATACACCTTCTCACATAGTTATATAGGAAGAGTATGAAGATGTATCCAATTGTGAACATGTGTACTACCACTTTGTTCGAATGATGTCGGATGGAGAAATGACCAAAACAAAAGTCGTAGATCTTGACGATTTCTACAACTTTGTTGTTTGCCACATTTTCAGTTGAAATCATTTGTTATCCAAAAATTTTGTTTGAAGTTCTCATATTTTAAAATTCAAATTTTAAATTGTTCGAACAAAGTCGGATGGAGAAATGAGCAAAATAAAAGTTGTAGATATCGATGATTTGTACAACTTTGTTGGTTCTGACTTTTCCATTTGAAATTATTTTCTATCCCAAAATTCTATTTGAGGTTGTAATATTTTGAAATTCAAATTTCGAATGGCTCAAACTAAGTCAGATAGAGAATTGAACAGAATAAATGCTGTAGATCTCGATAAGTTGTACAACTTTGTTGTTGATGACTTGTTCAATTGAAATAATTTACTATTCCAAAATTATTTTTCAAAGTTTATTATACAAATTAAAAAAGAAAAGAAACTTCAGACTATGTGTCTATGTTGGGCCTCAAAATGATGCTTAGATTTAGCCCAAATCAAGTCCTCTTTCTCTCAGCCATTGGATCATGAAATGGATGGCTGCGATATACCAGACTTGGAATAAAACCTCTTGAAACCCCACCGTCTCCTCCTCTGCTCCTGTAGACACCAGCGCCCCCTCCTGCACCTCTTTCCCCGTTCTCCCCATCCTTTTTTTGAGTGCAGTAGTGATTTTGTGGGGTTAAAATTTATTATCAATTGTTTTTCTGTTTCACACATCATTTGGTGGGTTTTTTATCTGATTGGCAATCACAGTGTTTGGAAGACATCATGGTTGCACAGACCAAAATGTTGCCTGTAAGAGGGAGGTGAAATGATGACAGAAGACTATGCACAACATGAAGCTTCTCTGCTGCATATATGAAAGATTGTTTTTTATGAAGATTGTTTTATTTTTAAATTTTCCCGGTCATGCTGAAATGGAACCTCTTTACATTTCAAATGAGAGATGCAATAATTGATTAAGGCTTTTAGAAAAGTATGTGAGCACCCTTCTTCTAACTATTCTGTATGCGGTGACAACATTTTCGGGATCTGTTTTCGGTCTACTCACGTGCTTTGATTGATGTTTCCCATACCATTACTAAAAAGGCAAGGATGTATTTAGATTGGTAATATTTAGATTCTGAAACCAATATTTCATTATGGAATCCTTATTGATATACAAGTATTTTTGGAATAGTAGTTCACTCGGACAAAATGTGAGAGTGAGCGATTGACTCGTTAACACGGAAAAGTGATGCTTAAATAAGTCTATAGGAAAAACAAAAATTTTAAAAAATAGCCATAGTGGTAGGGATCGAACCTAAGAGTTGGCGATTGACTATCTCACAGCGACCAGTAGTTCACTCGAACAAAATGTGAGTGAGCAATTGACTTGTTAACATCAAAAAATAATGCTTGAATAAGTCAATAGGAAAAAACGAAATTTTTTGAATAATGGACATAGTGGTAGGGATCGAACCGATTCCCTCTGCAGTCAAAAGTTGCAAGATTTACCACTAAGCTATGCTTCAGTGTGCAGCTAAGTTTAAGTTACAAGGGCTCTTTTGGAAGCACGGGGGAGCAAAACCTAGGGATGAAAAAGCTCCCACTAAAAACTAGAATAGTAACTAGAATGATATCTCCATGGATTACCCACCCCGGGAAAAGTCGGGATGCTGTAGGGATTGGAGTTTTCAAATTAGGCTTAAATATTTGTCCATAAAAATGAACTCATAAAAGGTACAAATTTGTCATACTTTCCTTTTCCATTGTTTTTTTTTCAAGTTTGTCTTCCAAAGTAGATGATGAATTCGTTTCGGGCAATTCCTATAATGTTGTTTAGCAGTACTTGATCGTCTTGATTTTTTGAAATTCCTATAAATATACAAAAAAATTCAAAATAAATAAAATAAAAATGATATCAGAATGTATCTCGGCCTGTTAGGGCGTCACTATTCTTTTTAGTCTCTAGGCTCTGGATGCAGGAGAAAAAAACATCCAAAAATTGGCGTGCAAAATGTGGTGCACAAGGATTTGAACATGCAAGCTGCTGATCCTAAACCAATTTAGCTTACCACTCAGACAATCCCTAGTTGATGTCTATAGAGAGCTGTTACTTCTTTTCTCTCCACAGTCTGTATGTAGGGGTAAAAACATAAAAAATTATGTTCGAATTTCAAATTGTTCAAACAAAGTCGGGTGGAGCAATAACCAAAATAAAAGTTATAGATCTCGATGAGCTGTACAACTTTGGTGTTGCTGACTTTTCCATTTGAAATCATTTACTGCCTCAAAATTCTGTTTGAAGTTCTTGAATTTTGAAATTCAAATTTTTAAATTGTTCAAACGAACTCATATGGAGAAAGGACCTAAATCAAAGTTGTAGATCTCGATGTGGTCTACAATTTTGCAATTGAGTACATTTTCAATTGAAATTCTACACTTTTTGCTAGGAATAATTCATCCTTCTATTCCTAAATTAACATAAAATAATTGTAATACTTCTAAATTTTGTCAAAAAAATTCTACAAATTTGCATGGTTTTGTTACATAATCATTAGATAAAAAAACTCAAATGATTTTAACAAAGTGACAACACACATCGTTCATGATTTGATACATCTTCTCATATAGTTATATAGGAAGAGTATGAAGATGTATCCAATTGTGAACATGTGTACTACCACTTTGTTCGAATGATGTCGGATGGAGAAATGACCAAAACAAAAGTTGTAGATCTTGACAATTTCTACAACTTTGTTGTTTGTGACATTTTCAGTTGAAATCATTTGTTATCCATCTGGGGCTATGGTACTGGCAATAAGCACGAAGATAAACACACAGAGGCACATGGTCATGAAAGCAGCAAATTGGAGTCACCGATACATCTGAAAGCCAGCGGCTGTCGGCGCAGCGATACAAAGCAAGAAATTCTTGCTCACAGAGTTTTTACTACAGCAAACTACCAGATGAAGGGTCCTTGCAGAGTGGTGGGGAGGCGACTATAGGCCTCTGGCTGTTGCCCCACCCAAGCACCATGACTGGACGCTCACAAAAGATGTGGAACTCCTGGAGCTCCTGGAGCGGTGATCGATTACTAACATTAGTACATTGATCTACCCATGTGCGTCAGCAACTATCTAGGCATGCATAGTGGGCAGCGCTGCCACAGCGTCGAGGCCACACAATGCTGTGAGGGCCTTCACGGCGTCGTCGGTGAGTGGTCCCTTGAACAGGCTGAAGTAGTGCAGCAACGCGTCGTCATGGCTGAGTCCTTCCACGTCGAGGATGCCAAGCCTTTTCATAAACACTTGCCTAGCCTTCGCCTGAGTATCACCCCTTGGCCAGTTCATGGCTGCTATGTGCACGCTCCTGCATGCCGGGACCAGGGGTCTCTTGCGTCGCTGTGACGGGCTAGGCTGGCGCACTAGAACCTGCAAGATGGGTTGAGGCAGAGGTTGTGAGATCCCCTCAAGGAATTCTACCACCGTCACTACAGTGACAGGCGTGCTTTGGCCAGCATCGTTTACCTCCAGAGCGGCGTAGTTCTACTCCGCCTGTTGCTGCTGGAGGCCATTTGGCATGCATCGACGGCAAGAGTAGTCGCTGGCCATTCCGCGGGCGCAGCGTCTATAGTAGACAAGGCTAGGGTGGAACCGCACCACCTGGGTGCTTCCTGCCAGTTGGGCGTGCTTCCGGTGTGTGGGGGGAACACATGGCCGCTTGGAGTAGACTCGACCCGTGCAGAAGCAATGTTCTGCAGTGAGGTGTGAGCTCTACCGTGTCGTGATGTTGTGGTCGCTGATGGGGGGAACCTATAGTTCATTCAAGCAAGACAGAGATACAGTTGCCATCAGTGGCTCCGAAGAAGAGATGCTCGTTGGTGTGGCCTTGCTCAGCGCTGTGGCATCAGGTGGGATGTTCAGCTTCCAGGTTGGAGAAACCATGAGCGAAGGGATGAAAGGCAGATCATCGAACTGATTTTGGTTAGCACGCACCTTGGGAGGACTTGGTGATGGGTGATGGTTGTTGCCGTTGCCACCGCTGAAGTCAGGCGACTTGCAGCGCAGGCGTGGTGATGGGGACTTTGAGCGCCCCGTTGTGGTCCTTGGCTCCGAACGCGCGTGCCTGTGCGGCCTCCGATGGGGCATCTATTCCCTGCTCTGACCCCTGGTTCTGCGATGGACGTCCACCGGGTGGCCGGGGTCAGCGGGCTTGGCGAGCTGCTGCAGAGCCCTCATGTTTGCACCTGCAGCATTGCTAGGGGCAGATTGGCGGGCGCCATGGCCAGTAGCGATGTCATGCAGAGGGCATTGATGACCTCCGTGTTCGGGGCTCCGGTGTCGACGGCCACCATGCCTTGACTCTGAACGCTCCCGCTGGCGGTCCTTGGAAGGCCGCGAAAGGCTGCGGGTGAGCCGCGAGTACCAGTTGTCGCCCTGGCGTTCCCGGCATCCACGATGGTCGTCGTCGTCATCGCGATGGCTGCCGTGGATGTCAGCAAGCGGAGGGTCGTGGCGGTCGCGCGGCGTCCTTTCTCCATCAATGACCCCGTAGTCCCACGTGTATACACGGGGAGCAGCAGCATGTTCGTCTCTGCCTGGTGGGTCCTCCACCAAGTCAAGGTGCACCAGCACCCTGAAGGTGAGTCCCCGGTGGCCGCGAGCAGGCTGCGAACTGTGGAACTCTGCCTTCCTGCACGACAAGGTCAGCCAGGTTACCTTTGGAATGTCGGACGGGTTGTGCGTCCAGGCCCAGACACAGAGTGCCCTGGTGTTGGCACGGTCCAGCGAAGACTTAAGGAATGGACATCAGCAAAGGTATATTTTACTGGGATGGGGTACCATTTACTGGGATGGGGTGCCATTTACAGCCACTAACTATATTCTTGAGCTACAGTTAAAAAAGAAACACACTGCAAAGGTATTGGGAGCAAGATGCAATACAAAGTTAGGCAATAAAATATAGAAAAGTGTGGTTTAGGGTTTAGGGTAATCATCTCTATAGAAGTGCTGAACATAAAAAGAGGGTGTAAGCAACAATATGCATTTCCTATGTGGTTAGTAGATCTTTTTAAAACCCAAGCCTGGTGCTTCTGAGTATCAGCTGCCATTCTCCATATCATCATTATCACTTAAATAATTAGTTAAAAATGAAGTACTCCTCCATATATTGCCCAGTGCTAACGCTACGGTAAATTCAAAACAAGATAAACTTCGTAAAAAATAAAACAAACAGATTCGCATTGTTAGCTAAGTCAGGGAGTCAGGGTGCTAACTCAATTATTAAAAGCAGGTCTGACAAAAGACAATTCACATTTCAAAATCTCAATTGATAAACAGATATCCTACTGTCTGATCCTTAGCAGGGACAGCACAACACATATCTAGCAGCTAGTTTCCTTCTGAGAGATCAACTGAATTTAATTAAACAGGCTAACAAACCAGGGTAGATGATAGTCATGGCAGATCGAGTGCGGCAGCAGCACAGGAAGTTACAACAGAGTACACCCTAGCTACAGACTGTACAGCAGTACTTGAACACATCAATTTTTTTAAATATTTCCTATAAATATACAAAAATTCAAAAATAAAAATGATATCAGTACTTGTCGTATATGAATCTCCCTTAACTGAGCCTTATTTACAAGGAACAAAGGTGTACATCATCTCAACTATGATTATTGAACCAATCAACAAAAAGAAAGGCATGCTTCCATGAAAGTGAAAGACATTTCCATAAAAAATGAAGACCTCACTACTACAGAAACGTTTTTAGGGGCGGCTCGTAACCCTTTGTAGGGGTGGTTTGGCCAGCCGCACCTACCAAATCGTCTCTACAAATCATGCATTTGTAGGGGCGGTTCAAAGGCCGCCCCTACAAATTGATTTGTAGGGGCGGCTGTAGTACCAGCCGCCCCAATAACACATGTTTGTAGGGGCGGTTTAGCCTACAGTACGTTTTCCCGCAAAAAAAATTCAAATTCGACCAGAACACTGTTTGTTTCCGCATATTCCACCTAGCGTTCGCGTTGCCGAACGCCCCGTGACCAACGTTCCGAACCGCGTTCGTGTTGCCGAACGCCCCGCGACCAACGTTCTGAACCGCATTCGCGTTGCCGAATGCCCCGCGACTAGCGTTCCAAACCCCTTAGACTACAAGCACAAGGGTATTATATAAACTACAATTACAAGTCCAATTCACAAGAATATATACAATCCATCATTAAATAGACATAATTCACAAGGTAAAACCAATGTCAAATTTCATACACATTGTTATCATCGTCCTAGAGCTAGCCTTTCAGTCTCACGAAGGTGTTGGTACTGAGGATTTCTACCTAAGTCAGACTCTCGGTCATGGTAGGCGCCTTTGACGTGTACAATCTGGTCCAATATGAAGTTGCAAAGGTCGCCGATGAGCTCTAAGAGTTGGTCATCCTTGTATGAGTCTCTTTTCAATTCTTTCTCTTCTTTCCACTATAAGAGAACAAGTTTCGGTTTAGTATTTCATACCATGTACGAAGTTTTTATACTACGGATGAAGAGGTTCAAACTTACCCTTAAGGGGTGTCTCTTGTAGGCACCGGTGTTACTCATCATAGAACATATATAGTATCCACAATGTACACTCCCAGGCTTTTGCTTGGGGCACTGTGTGTTTTGCATATGAAAATGTTAAGTAATGCTTTTTGACAGCCATGTAATGGAGTACTGAAGAAGTAAGTTACACTTACCGCACATAGTGTTTTTATAGCCAGCTTTTCCTTCCTTGCTGTATCATGCCTTCCGTGATGTTTAGTGACATAGAACCTAAATGCCCTGTTTGAATTATTTTAGCAAATACAACTTGTTAGTATCCAAAAGTGAACATTACAAGTATGTATACAAACATATAAGCTAATGAGGATTGTCGATATGTATACGTCTTGAGAATCGATATGAAGTCTTTGTATGTCACCGAGTCCCTATCTATTGAATCAAAGACCCATGCCATGCTCCTCCCGACATCGACGGCTATACAAATCTAGTGGTTGCTGCATGGATTTAATCATAGAACTAGATAAGCTCTTTTGCATCGAATAAAATATATCGAACAAAGCTTTAAGTATAGACTTGAACTTACTCGAAGTTGTATGGTAGTTGTATAGTAGAGTGCTGTTGGAGAATTTTGAAAGCCAGGGCAATGTATGTCGCAACCTTAAGGGAGTCTTCCCTTAGTTTTGCCGTATGGATGTGCTCTTTCTCCCGAAGAGTCTTTGCAGCAGCTAGCTCTTTGGCATCCAGTTCCCACTATTTAGGGTAATTCAAATTTGTTTGGGCTATAGCTTGAGGGTCTAGATACCTGGCTTTCACACTTGGCATTTGTTTGACAATGTGCACTTGCATTCTACAAATCACGGTGTGGGTTAGTTATAACAAAATTCAAAGATTACATTCATATCTTATCAGGAGGACAAGGACTTACAGGCACCACGTGCGAATTAGATTCATCTCCATTGCTCTCAAGTGAAAGCATGTCTGCATGTCATTGAAGTCAAAGGCAATTTTCTCGGCTAGGCTTCCAAATGTGCCGGTGGGGAAGCATGCTTGTATGAGGTCTATGCTCGTTGGGAGAACATGCAAGTACCAATTATGGAACCTTCTCATTCCAATTGGTAGGCGCTGGATGTCCCGGTTTGGTAGGAAGGGCTTGCCTCTTTCATATGTTTTCGGGCAATCCTTTGACCATTTGATGGCATCAACATTTGGATATTGCTTTGCAATTTGGTGGAGTTTGCTAGTGACGGCCTCCTCACAACCCCATGATGGGACTTTTTTAACTTGGTTCTCAGGCTTGAACTGGTCATGGGAATACCACTTGGATACTGATGAGACATCTTTCATCGGAACATAAACTGGCCTTATGGTGATTGGATGCTTCTTTCGAAGTTCCCATTCAGGCATGTCCTCATCTTCTTATGCATCACCTTCTTCAGGAGGCACTTGTTGTTCATGTATTGGCTGTGCTTGTTGAGAAGACTGTGGCATCTCAACATGCACTTGCTCGGTACGAGCTGGAGAAGGTTGTGGAATCTCATCAGGCACATGCTCGCTAGGAGGCAGGAAAGAATGTGGCATCTCAGGAATGTGGTGGTCACAAGACGGTGAAAATATCTCCCCGACCTCAACAACTCGCTCCAAATTTAGGAGAGGGGGATGCGGCGAAGAAGCAGTCAATATAATGTCCCATTTGTGCCAGAGGATGAACTGCCCCATAACGTCTCCGAGTAACACCAACCCCTCAGGAGTTGCATAGTCTATCCTCCACTACATGAACTTGGGCTTCACAGTATGCACCTCGACCCTAGTGTAGTCCGGCGGTATCTTATTATTGTGGTGTAAGCCACCGGGAAGATGTGCCACACCCGTTGCCACCTCCATCACAGTGTTCTGCCGGCCGCTGAGAAACACCAAGGTGCAACTAGTTTGTTCCCGTATGCGATCGACGGAGGTTGTGGCTGCAGTGGAACCTTGGCTGCTAGGAACTTTCAGAGGGCTGCCAACTAATGCTAGTTCTCACGGTGGCGTCTTTAATATCCGTGGCTCCGTAGACAATCCTTGCTCCTCCAGCACCTTCGCAACTATAGCCTTCACTTGGAGCTCAAGATTAGTCTCCCAGTCTCTGCCATGTTTCTTGTACATGCGCCTATCCTCTTTGAATCCTTGCTTCCAGGTCATCCTTTTCCCTAGCCCTAGGTGCGGCCTGTGTGCTCCTTATTTCCCAAGCCAAGGCTAAGGTCGTCCCTCTCTTTGGAAGGATTGAATGAGCCCTTCTCCTTGTCTTCGGCATATTTCAGTATCCTTGATACTACCTCTTGGGTCTTTGGCTTAACAAACTTAAGATTACTACTGGATGATTATATACTCCTCGCATATATCCAATTCCTTGAGCGTACCTTCAAATTCATAACATCAATATTCCCAGCAGCTGTGGCCTCTTCGTCCATCTTCCTAAACTGATCTTCCTTTGCATAGTAGCCACCGGGGCCTAGATGATGGTGGTGTTTGTTCCTCTTCGACAGCTCGGTGTTACAGGCACTAAGTTTCAATGCCTCCAGTGAAGTCTTCTGAGCCACGAGCTCCTCCCATTGAGTAGGAGTTATTTTGCTGAACTCGTTGAAGGGAGTTAACCCCTTTTCGATATACTTCTTATTGAGCTCTGACCTCCAACATCGAAATGACTCTCCCATCATCCTGAAAGCATTTTTTTACTAGTTCGTGCTTACCCTTCGGAAATCTAAAATTGAGCTTTACCTGCCTATCCCATAGTTCATCCTTTTTGTTCTCTGGTACCTCTTTCCAGTTAGGGATTGATGGGTTCAATTTATCTGTTACTAGGGCCCCAATCATATTACGGAATCATCCTCTTAATTCCTTCGGCTCAAGGATCTCCCCTGCTGGCCCAACCTCCGTTATCACATAACATGCCTTATCTAGATATATATTTGCTTTTCTATCCCCTCGTTTCCTCTTAGGCTTGGTAGTCGTGGTTGTGTCTTGAGGTTGTGGAGCAGAGGCCTCGATGTTTGTCTATGTGGTTGTTGCCTCTGCTCTCCTTTCCTCAACTCCATCTTGTCCAGCGAGATGTCGCGGACGTCGACGTCGTCTTTTTCGAGTTTTAGGAGGAACCTATATATACGATAGGTCAAAGTGTTAGCAGAGATAACACAGCCAAAGCTTTAGCAAAATTTACAAGCTAAGGCTTTTTTCCTACCTCCTCATTCGGGTCAAAATCCTTGTCCAAATCTTCCTCCGTTGGCCTCCTTCTGGCTTCATGTGGGAAAGGATCCTCGGGACTCACATATCCCTCTTCTGAGTCATCATCATCATCATCCTCTTCTTCTTCACCTTCAGCAGCGTCTCCTGCTCTTCCTTCTGCTCCCCCTTCCTCGTCACACTGCTCCTGAGTAAGCATCACTTCTAGATCCTTTTCTAACTCATTATTGAACTGATCCTGAGTAAGTTGGTCCTCTAGTGCTTGCTCCTCATAGGTTGGCTGCTCATCATGCTCAGGGCATCGGGCTACACTGTCTGGTGTCTGCGATATTATTTCGCGCTTTGTTCTAATAGATGCAAGAAAGTGTGCTTTAGGTACGTGAGAAGGTATAAGAAAGAAAAAAGGTCTATAAACCAAAGTAGCACTATAAAACAACAATATATCAAAAAATGAGTAGTAGCAGTAGTAGAGGCCTCAGAAACATGTCAATCATCATTGGATCATGAACTTGGAGCATCAAGGCATCATAACAGAGAAGAGAGGAGAAGGTAATGTAGGGGCGACTGCTAATGATGCCAAGTTCCTCACAAGTTCTTGATCATCAACTCATATTCCATATAATGTATGGACTTGGACAATTTCATCATCGGCAAAACAAAGGAGAGGAGAGGAGTGGGGAGATTTGGCAAAAAAAGCAACTGCTGCTTAACAAACATAGAGAGGAAAAGGTGTAAAAAAAGCAGCTACTGCTTCCCAAACATAGAGGATAGGAAAGGTGGCAAAAATAGAGGAGAGGAGGGTAGCAAGTTAGCAACTAGCGTGCGTCTATATTTGCATGCCGTCTCTGTCATCCCACCAAAAACCTGCTTTAAAGCAAAACAAACAAATGAACACCTCATCAGTCACCTCCCTGATGACCCTGCTGAAGGTGATGGCAGTGGCCACAGCAAAAGAAACATCATACTTTTGGTAACTAGAAAACAATTGCCCATCAAGTAACTAAAGAATTGAAGTAACAAGGATTTCTCACATATATAAGATAAAAGGACCAAAAGCTATCCACTAGAAAATATTCTCACACTCAGTTCTATATTAGCTAGTACAGGTCACGGATATATCCTAAGAAAAATGTATGACTCAAGGATTCGTGTAGAATTAAGCACTTACAAACAGGGTTCAATGAAAGTTAGATTACTCATGCTGAAATATAATTGCTATTTCAAAATTACAGATGTAACATGAGAACAAGTAGAAATGAATGAATTTTCATCTGCTAGCATCCATTAAATGACATTTCCCCTAAAATACAAGCTTCTAATGGACTCTACCACTTATCTTTCTTATTAGTAGGAAACAGGGAAACAATAAAGACATAATACATGCACAAATTGATTAAAGCAAAGTGTAAACAGGTCAGGGGACCAGATCTACTGCACAGTTGCAGGGGGAAAATCAAATTGCTTTAAAAATGCAAGTGTGAATGACCTTGAAGGCTAAAGCCAGTTTCAGTGGGGTTTCATACTCATTTAATGATGTAAGACATCGGTAGACAGTAAAAGGGATGAGGTAGCAAATAAATATAAGATAAAAGGAACTGATATAGTGTAAAATAGTATCATTTTTCCAACTGTACTAAGACTTCACTACTAATCCATGCAATTTGTTTTTGTAGGTACTTCATAGTAATCGACGATATATGGGATTGGAAAGCTATTGAATCTGTTTTCCTAGGCAATAATTGTGGTAGTAGAGTGGTGATAACTACAAGGGTTTACTCTGTTGCTATTGCCTGTTGCAACAATAAAGATAATGTTTATGAGATGAAAACAGTAATTGAGCACGACTCAAGAGCACTATTTGTTCATAGAATATATGGTACAGAAGAAGCTTGCCCTGATGTACCAGAAGAGATCTTAACTGGCATTCTAAAGAAATGTGGTGGTTTGCCACTTGCTATTGTCAGCATAGCAAGCTTGCTTCTAGCTAAAGATCCTAGGCAAAGGTCAACATGGGATTATGTAAGGAAGTCTTTGGTAGCCATGTTTGAAGGAGACAATCCTACTCTTAAAGAAATGGAGCAAATATTGGATCTTAGCTACAGATTGTGTATTTGACTGTGACAAGAAGAATTAAACGAAGCAACTGTTCAAACTTACCCTTAAGGCACGACAACAGTTAAATGTTACAGTGTTGTGTATTTGCTGTCAACACGATAGTATCAATAGGACACATCCTAGATGGCAAATCTGATTTCCTGGGAAACTAATAGCATGCACAACCAAGTTCAGATAGCGGAGGCATACCTGGAGCAGAGAGCGGGGGCGTTCAGATCAGCTCGCTTCGCCGGGAAGTCACGGACTGAGACAAACTGAAAAATCCAAAAAGAGGGTCATAAATCCTGACTTTGTTAATTATCCTAAAACAACATCCATACATATTACTCACTAACAGGCCAGCACCCATCAAATAATGAATGGAAAATTGGAAATAACAAATTCCACGGCACCTATGTGACATATAATGACTCTATATATAAGGGACATCTACAGACCACAGTAAACAGTATTACGCTTAATTTTATGAGTTAAGGAGAAATCAGCCACTTAATAACTCTGACATGAGTATCAATGATGTATAAATGCACATAAAAAATAAATGCAGTAGGATGTAACTGAACAATGAGGCATGGTGATCTATGTCTATCTTGACACAGTAAACATCAATCGGGACAAGCTATGTCTCAACCACCACTTTTTTTCCCACAATAGCATAACTAGAATTCTTTTGGTGTGCCAACAGTACGTATAATTGTATATTCTCAAATCATGGCAGAGAGAGTGATTTTATAATATCCTCAAAATAAATACCAATTGACATAAAAGCACAGGGATATGCTCCTCTTCTTACCTAGACAACTTTCATGTGGCTTTTCTATAATAATTTACTAGGTCACTAAACAGAAGTGAGCATTGCTCCTGGCAGCCAAGGATGACCAAATACACATGAGACTACATGGTGAAATTGGTAGCGCTCTTTTCTTATTCTACTGTGGATCCAGCACATGCAGTTAATAAACTTAGTCACATCATGTGATGAATATACATTTCCATAATATTAAATGGGCAATCATCCCTTCCCCGGTATATGCTGATAGCTTGGATTCTTTTTAATAGCTTATTCCATCCCAGTAATCAGGTCAGGACAAAAGTATCTATCAAAATCAAATTCGACATTGTGTTTCACCTCATTGCTAATCCGAAAAGTTAGGCAGCAGCATGATCAGGACTACTCAAAATAGATATTGGCAACTACCAAGTAATCGAGGAATTCTCAAACTATTTGTAAAATGCACAAAATCAGAATAATCTCAAACAGACACGGCTTATTAACAGGGGATGGAACCCAAAATTAAAGGAGGCCAGTGCACTAACTGCCACTACTAATTGACCAAAAATACCCTAAATACATCACTGCCAGTCCGTCACTAATTCATCAAGAAAATACACTAAAATTTCCCTAGCAGTCCACCAAAAGATTTGATACTTCTTTTTTTTACACGAAAACTGTGACATTTCAAATTTTGAGAAGTATACTGATTGATGAGCTCGTTTATTGCCTACTGATTGACTAAAGCAATACTACTGATTGATTGATGGGTGGCAAGACCCCATGGATTCTGTCCAATTTCTGTCTTAGATCCGCCCCGCATCCGCTCAGGAAACAAATACACCATAATTAAGGAGCGGGGGAAAAGAAAGAGAGATGAACGGTTATGGTTGCGGTCAGGCTGCAGACCTAGTGCTGAGAGTGCTGTCCTCCAGCGCCGGACCTGTCGGCGAGCACGAGCTGCCTCCTCCTAGGGTTCGCGCCCTGAGAAGTCGCTGGGGGAGTTCGCGCCATCGGGGAGTTCACTGAGACAGGACACGGTCATTGGGGGAGTTCGCGCCGCCGGGAAGTCGCAGGGGCTAGGCGAGTCCGCGCCGCCGGGGGAAGTCACGCCGAAGACAGCAGGACGGGATGGTGCCAGCCCATCTTCCTCAGCGTCGGGAAGGGGAAGCAGGTGGGGAAGGAGGCAGGTGACCTTCACTGCCGTTGATCCAGTGGAGGTGAGAGGAAGGAGCACGAAGAGAGCGGTGGCTAGGGCACGGAGGCGGTGGCGGCGGCGGCAAACACTTGGGCAGCCTGACGGCATCGGGAGGAAGAAGAGAGCGCCCAACACTTCTTCGCCCGAGCGCCCCTGGTTTTATACCCAGAACAATTTATAGGGCCGGTTCCTGATCCAGCCGCCCCTACAAATGCATTTCTAGGGGCGGTTCCTGATATAGCGGCCCCTATAAATATTTTCTATTTTATAAAATTATTAATTCTATATTTTTTATATCACAAAAACACAAAGTAAATGTATATAATATTTTGTATTATTCTATATATGCACAAATATATATAAAAACAATTGTAGTCATAAAAGTTGTAAACATAACTCAATCTTGTCGTGTGACTACAATTTGAATTTTAAAACTTCAACTATAATTTTAGGACATTAAATGACCTAAAATGAAAATGTTGTAAACATAAAAGTTGTATAACTCATCAACATGTACAACTTTTATTTTGGTCATCTTGTCATGTGACTTTGTTTGAATGATTCAAAATTTAAAATTCAAACAATTTCAACTTCAAACAATATTTTGAAAGAGTAAATGATTTCAGCTGAAAAACTCATGAATACCAAAGTTGTAGAACTCATCAATATGTAAAACTTTTATTTTGATCATCTTTTCATTTGACCAAATTTGGATAGTTGAAATTTTGAATTTCAAGAAATGGCAACTTCAAACAATATTTTGAAACCTTAAATGATTTCAACAATAACAGTCGTGAACATAAAAGTTGTTGAACTCATCACTATCTACAACTTTTATATTGGTCACTTCTTCATGTGCCAAAGTATTAGTAAACATTGTTCACAAATTCACATATGACTCATAGTTTCATGAACTATACAAGAGACATGTTGATTTGTGAACAATGTTTACTATGACTTTGTCAGATGAAGAAATAACCAATATAAAAGTTGTATATCCTGATGAGTTATACAACTTTGGTATTTATCACTTTTTCAGCTGAAATCATTTAATGGTTGAAAATCTCGTTAGAACTTGTCATTTTTTTTTAAATTTGAAAATTTAAATTGCTCAAACTTTGTCAAATGAAAAGAATGACCAAAAATCAACATAGGAACTTGATAGGGCATGATTTTAGAAAATTTTAGGAAAAAAATCATCACATTTGGAGTTATTACGAGGGAGAAAGACTAGTTACAAATTTTACCTAGAGATTAAAAAGAAAAATCACAACTGTTCATAATGATCAATGATGAACAAGTGTGATTTCTCTTTTTAATCTGTGGCTGAAACTTGTAACTAGTTTTTCTTCCTCATACTAACTCCAAATGTGATGGGTTTCTTTCCTAAAATTTTCTAAAATCATGCTCTATCATTTTAGTCTAGTCAAATATCTTTGTCACTAATTTTAAACAATTCAAATTTTGAATTTCAGAAAATGACAGCTTCAAACCAGATTTTCAATCACTAAATGATTTCAGCTGTAAAGGTGATGAATATAAAAGTTATTAAACACATCACTATCTACAACTTTTATTTTGGTCATCTTTTTATTTGACAAAATTTGAACAGTTCAAATTTTGAATTTCAGAAAATGACAACTTTAAACCTGATTTTCAACCACTAAATGATTTCAGCTGTAAAGGTGATGAATGTAAAAGTTGTTGAACACATCACTATCTCATACTTTTATTTTGGCCATTTCTTCATTTCATAAAGTGTTAAGTGATTTCATAAAGTTTTAATAGTAATAGAGTGGATGTTGAAATAGATTCATCTGGATGTTGCAAAGGGTAGTCTCTCACACATGCATAAATGTAGTCTCACACACATACATAAATATATAGTTTTACACACATACATAAATATATAGTCTCACACGCATGCATAAATAAAGTCTTACAAACACACATTTACACAAACACTCCACGTTCAACATCTAGCTAGCCCGCTATAACAACTTTCCCCTTGACACCTTTTCGTTCCCATGGCAATATGTCTTTGGGTAGGTTCTTTTTTACAACACTGATCTTCTTAGGAAAGTCTGTGAATAGCAGCATCTCATCGTAGTTATTGTAAGCTTCAACATCATCCACGCCATCAACTCCGAAATGTGTTGTTTCCCGAAGGCAACCATGTGCTTTGTCTTCTTCTTTGGGGGAGGTTACTTTGTGGGTCAGACATATAGAAAACTTGTGCGATATGTGAAGCAAGCACCCAAGGGTCATCTTAGTAGCCTAGATTCTCGAGGTCCAGGACTCTCAATTCGATCTCATTCTGTTGGTGTTGTTTGATCTAGCGGCATCGAAACAGGGCCACCGTTATATCCCTTCCATAGTCAAGTTCCCATATCTCTTCAATGATGCCAAAGTATTGGATCTTTCGCCCCAATCCATCGAGAGCCTCTATTCGAACACCGTTGTTTTGGTTCACACATTTACTATCCTTTGCCTAGGTATAGTATGTATACCCATTGATGTGATAAGCATTCCAAGATGTCAGTTGTCTCGATGGCCCCTCCGCCAACCTACTGATGGTAATAGAGTCTATGGTTTCTCTAGGCGGTATGTTTTGGTCCTCAACCATGTAGTTAGTCGTTGCTTATGCTGTTTCATGACCCAATCATCCGAACGACCATTTCTCTCTGCCATAATGATAGCCAAGTGTTCATCAATGTACGGTTGCATCAGTTGTGTACTCTGAAGGACACTGTAATGCGCCCGGCTCACCTCTTTGTAATCATGGTCGATGAACACTTTTCTACCACTGGTGCCCTTCCTAGCCAGCCTACCCTTGTGACGAGAATCGGGTTTACCAATCCCTTTCTGTACTTTTAGGTACTCTTGACAGCACTCGATGACTTCTTCAGTATTGTAACCCTCTATCATGGAGCCCTCTGGGTATGCTCGATTATGCACGTATCGACTTAGAGCCAACATGAACCGCTCGTAGGACCACATTTCATGCAAGTAGCAAGGGCTAGTACCTGTATTTGATGAACCATGTGAATCATGAGATGTGGCATTATATGAAAAAAGCAGGAGGTAAACACATCTCTAGTTGGTTTTGTGTCTCCACCACAAATTCATGTAGGTCACTCAGCTCTTACTTGCCAATCATCTTCTGTGAGATCTTCAAAAAGAAGTAGCACATGCGGGTGATGGCCATTTTCAAGAACTCTGGCTTTATAGCCCTGATTGCAATAGGTAGAAACACTGTCAGCATCACATGACAATCGTGAGCCTTGTAGTGTGTTATTAACAAGTCCTTCATCAACACTAGCTTCTTCACATTCATTGAAAACCTAGTCGGAACATTGCCCCCCCTTAGGAAAGTGCATAAAGCTCTCTTCTTGTCTGGTGTTAGGTTGAAGCACGCCGCGGGCAGAGTGTATTTTCCATTAGCCTCAGGTACCGGGTGAAGCTATGGCATCACGTTTAGCTGCACCATGTCTTTTCGTGCTTTTAGACCATCCTTTGACTTGCCTGTGTCCATCAAGGTAGCAATGAGACTCTCAAAGACATTCTTCTACACGTGCATAGCATCAATGGCATGGGGGACCTCCAAGTCTTGCCAATCAGGCAGATACTGAAAGAAGATCGATTGTTTCTTGAAAGGTACGCCTTCGACAGGAGGTGTGCTTCTATCTCTGTTAGTCCCATCTGGATTCTTCTTTCCATAGATGACATGTATGTTTTTCACCATTCTATACACGTGTTCTCCGTTATGATGTCTCTCCGGAGGGGGTTCAATCTCTGGGGTGTTGTCATAAAATCTAAAGAACAATTTGCTGCGGTACTTGTGACTTGTCTTTAAGAAGCGTCGGTTCCTTAGGTAAACTCTCTTCTTGGATGCATCTAGGTACACCCATGTAGTACCATCCAAGCAAACCAAGCATCCCGTCTTCCCTTTGATCTGTCTAGACAAAGCAAATAGCGCAGGGTAATCATTGGTAGTAACAAATATTATTGCTCTACATATGAAGTCCTCCTTTCGGAACGCATTGTACATTGGCTCCCCATGCCACCATAGCCTCTCCATTTCTTGCATCAAAGGCTCGAGGAACACGTCTATATCAATGCCTGGTTGTTTAGGGCCAGAAATAAGAATAGTGAGGAGAAGGTACTTTCTCTTTTGACACAACCACGTTGGGATGTTGTACATGGTCAAGATCACTGGCCAAGTGCTGTGGTCGCTCATCCTCTCATTGAAGGGATTCATTCCATCGGTGCTTAAGCCAAACTGTACATTCCTTAGGTCATCGCTGAATTCTTTGTGCTTCTCATCGAACCGTTGCCACTTACTACAATCAGCCGGGTGTGCAATCTTATCATCATCCACCTTGCGCTCATCATCCCACCATGTCATGAGTGTGGCTTCTTTAGGGTTTTGGAAGATACGTCTCAAGCGGTCGGTCACTGGTAGGTACCACATTACCAAGGTAGGAATTCTTCTCTGCTTTGCATCGTTGCCTAATGGAGTGTCCTCTAGGGGCTGAGATTCTTGTGCCACCTTTTTTGTACCCTTCTTATTCCTCTTTTTCCCCGTGGAGGCTTTGTCCCCACCGTAAAGGTCATTGTTCTTGTACCGGCTGGCCCCACACCGGGGACATTTATCTAGTGACTTGAACATTTCGCCATGAAAAAGTATACAGTGGTTGTGGCATGCATGGATTTTTTCAACCCCCATTATCAATGGACTTATGACCTTCTTCGCTTGGTATGTGTTGGCGGGAACTGAGTTTGGTTGTGGCAGCACCCATGAAAGGAGATGCAATAGATCATTGAAACTACAGTCTGACCAGCCGTACTTAGCCTTCAGGATGAGTGGATCAAGCACAAAATGTAGCAATGTCCAATGTGTTGGATAGCCCTTTTCAACACCATACACAGTCTCCTTTGATGCTTTTGTCAACCTTTCCATATTTTCTAGACCTTTTGGGCTATTTAGTAAAATCTCTAGTCCAAGGGCTCGAATCATGTCCTCCAAATCATGTTCATCCCAGACACGTGCTCCACCATCATTATTGGCACCATCTTCGTCGTTACCATCCCAACCACCAGCATCACCACCTTGTTCATTGCCAAACTCGAAATCCATTCGTGCATCAAGCTCTGCTAAATATTGGGATAGGGATTCCAGGGTTTCGTCATCATATTCCTCCTCATCCTTGTCGTTAACAATAACTGTTTCACCATGATGAATCCACACTGTGTAGTCCTCAACAAATCCTCGCATAATCAAATGTGATCTGATGATAGTCACATCTGTCCATGCCATACAGTTCTTGCCATCTTTACAGGGACAAATAATTGTATCCTTATTCTCTGTCAATGTCGTTGCATGCTTCTTTGCGGCTTCAATAAATTTATCCACCTCTTCACGAAAACCTGCCTTGAACCTTAATGAACCATACATCCAAGAGTTCCTGTACTCCATCTTTTACAACAACAACAAAAAAACATTAAAGGACTACTTATTTAGATATATATAAAAATGAATCAAATTAATAATTATTTGAGAATAATTGTATATACTTCAGATATATATGAATATAAATCAAATATAATTACATGAAGCATACAAACACACCATGGTAGAAGAAAATTAATTAATGGCCCATTTATCCATAAATAATTAAAATACATATTTGTTGATTACAATAAACAATTTCAAAGACAACAATTGGCAACAATTATATTTTACCCAATATCTTTCATGCAAACCCTAGTCCAATTTCATCAAACACAAATTTACAAAACCAAAATTAATAAAAAAAACCAAACCCTAGATCTAGATCCACATGCACACGAAACATCTATAAAACTAACTAATTGTTCACTAAAATCAAGAAACATGGACCAAATAAGGGTATGATCTTGTCCCCCTCCCTAATTTACCCTAGTACATTCAAAACTTGGGTCTAATTTGCTTCATAAGTAGCTTAAGCACCATAGAAGAGAGAGAAAAGAAAAACTCTAATTACTCACTAACCAACCATTAAAACTTCAAAAAAAAAGTGTGGAATAGCATTTTCTTACCGTCTACAACCTCTCCACCAAAGGATTTGAGACCAGAACCTTCCCCCGTTAGTAGAGCAAATTTTGGGAGGTGCCCAAGGCCTCCCCACCTTTCTTTCACTGGTTGAAGTGAGTGACCCGAGGAGGAAGAAGGTGCTGCAGTTTGCTTTATATGTGGGTCATTTGTAGGGGCGGCTGGTGATTGAGCCGCCCCTACAAATCATAGGTATTTATACGCAGGCATTTATAGGGGCGGCTCAATCACCAGCCGTCCCTACAAATAGCAATACCAGGGGCGGCTGGTGAGTGAGTCGCCCCTACAAATCCGACCCATTTGTAGGGACGGCTCGTTTGACCAGCCGCCCCTGCTGTTCCATTTGTAGGGGCGGCTGGTCTCTGGGCTCCCGAGCACGCCACTGTAGGGGCGGCTCCATCACCATCCGCCCCTACAAAAAATTTGTCGCGTTGCTATAAACCTTTTTTTTACGTAGTGCCTGTCACTACACATTTTTATAAGTTATCTTTAGCCAATGAAAGTTCCCAGTACAAAATTACATCTGAATGCATTGTAAGAGTTTAACCTTTTTTTTATTTACTACAATTTTGATTTAATACGAGCATCCCAGTATGAAATTACATCCCATTTGAATCAACGTTTGTAGATTGCTTAATCTAACTTAGAACAAAGAAAATCGAGGCCGTACAACGGCAGTAGGAAGCAAGCATATCTGGGTAGCCGCAAGAGAGGGGAAGGTGCAGGAAACGTACAAGCCTCTTCCGGAGCGAGAATCAGGACTGCGTTCACAGGGTGGCGGTGGGGCGGAGATGAAACGGCAGAGGGCGGGGTGGACTCGGCCGCGGTGGACTGAGCGAGAATCGAGACTGGTTCACAGGAGATGACCCAAGGCAAAGATGGACGGGGAGAGAGAGGTGGAGTTACCTGCAGGGCGCCGTGGCCACCACTGGTCGTCATCGCGGCTCCACATCCACCAACAGGTGCAAAGCATCCGTGCAGTGGTCGACTCCTGGCAGCGGAGACGGCCACCACCATTGTGACTGGGAGCGCAATCATGGTTCAACTCCTTGGGACGGCCGCCGCCGTTGTGACCCAAAGCGCAGTCGCCGCCGCGACCTCCATGTGCTCGGTTGGGGAGCTAAGGGCTGGTGAGGAGGGGTTGGGCCGGGATCTTGCTGGTGACGATGCAGGAGCGGCGTAGCGCGTCGAGGTCCTCCTGCGGACGGATGGCGGACGGCGGCGGCGAATGAACCCTAAAAAGACAAAAATATTCATCTTTTTTAAAAGCAAATATTCAT
This sequence comes from Miscanthus floridulus, assembly GCF_019320115.1. Classification (NCBI taxonomy): domain Eukaryota; kingdom Viridiplantae; phylum Streptophyta; class Magnoliopsida; order Poales; family Poaceae; genus Miscanthus; species Miscanthus floridulus. The sequence continues at coordinate 99,619,269 of NC_089589.1, forward strand.
CTAACTATAGTACTTAAATCATACATCCCAACTATACTACTCAAAATATTATTTTTATAATTGTGCATTTACCGTTTTACCCTTGATTAAAAAAATAACTATGAAAAAAGAATTGTCACTCTTTTATTTGAAGTCCTAATCCTCTCAACTTTGGACGTGTTGGGAGACGTTACCGTGCATATAGGCCCAGCGACCATAGACACATCCAACGCCTCCCTCATTGATGCCTCTTAATGCCTTCCCTCATATGGGCCCACCAATCATTGACATAGCTAACGCTTCCTAACGCCTCCCCGACCATAGTAAAAAAGTTCTAAAAATATACCAAATAGAACATCTCGACATTTTAGCATCTGTCATTTTTCCTCGATATTAGTTCTTCCTCTTCTATGCTATTCCCATTTCTTCTTGTATCCATGAAATGCTTGAACCACATATGTCAAGGAAGTCTTGGTTTAGGTAACGCATCGACCATCATCCTCTCATCAAGAATTGGTGAGACATCCCCCTCCCCCTAGAATTGCCAATCAACCAAATTAGTCATCTGCATCTATTATTGGCATCCTCAATGATTGTAGGTATAAAAAGCAAAAGTTCTGTTATCAAATGTGTCGAACACTTTCTTGAGTATATGTATGGTTCCAGTCACCGACTTGAGCATGCTGCCTCGATAGTTCATGACCAGGGCATTGCTCTCACACTGGCTGCGCCAGCTAACTTGTATAGGAGCATTTTCTACTCTCGGGCGCCTTAGTAATTATCAGAAAAAGTGAAAATACATTTGTGGTGGGCACACGCTATACACACCATATCGTCCAACAGATAGATATATTAGGGTGTCTACATACATACACAGCCATAGACAACAAACCGCATCGACACAACGCTATGTGCGCATGCCTTTCTTCATGCACCTAAAACTGATAGAGTAGCGAAGAACATGACGCTCTGGCGCCGCAATGATCAACACTAGATCACGATGACCCAGATGGATGCCTATGCCTACAGCAGCCCTTTCAGCGAATGCGAGCCAACATGGACCACACACTTGCTGGCTTGTGCGCGACCTTGCATCATGAAGTCCTTGCAGCATAAAGCTTTAGTAGCAATCTGCCGCTGATGCAGCGCATCTCCAGCCGTGCAGCCCTCTTCTCCATTGTTGGAAAGTATCATTTTCCAAGCAGGTGATACAGAGAGAGACTTCGCTCGGTTGGATGCCCTAGGTGAAGGTTAAAAAAGTGGTAGGTGGGTCCAGGCACAATTAGGGTTCTATAAATGCATTCACCAACCCCCCTCTTTACAACATTTGTGCCCCCTATTTATAGGGCGCTGTATGCTACCATTACTCATTACAATTTTGCCACCTAACGGCTGTAGTACATCCCAAGAATATCCTAATGCTAGTACATGCCAGCGGGGGCAGTTTGGGCATCCTCTAATGAACCGCCTCTGCTAGGCGAGCCGTTGTGGTAGGCCTACCAATAGCCCATAGCCCGCCACCACCGATTCTAGGGGTCTCTCGGGGTGCTCTAGTCTCTGCCCTGAGGCACCTCCGTCTAGCCTAAGCCGTGCTCCTCAGGCCTCCGCCTCACGTAGCCATCAGGGCGGAAGCCTTCGCATAGCTTTCCTACACATCACACGAAAAACCAGTTCACTTGTTAGTCTCCGCTATCTCTAGACTCTATGGCCTCCGCGGCTCATGGTCATTCCCCAACAGTTCCCCCCTTTTGAGGGCATGGTCTGATGCTAGTGGTCCTTGTCCTCACCATGTGGTATACTTTTGAGGCGCGGAGGCCCTTTATTGATGTGGAGTCTGCTCCCTCTTCCCCCCTAGGCTGCTCGGGTCTGACCGTTGGCCTCATGACGTGGCGTATTTTGATTGGATGTGGTGGCTCTAGAATTGATGCGCGTGAACGGACTCGACCATCGGCGCCTGGAAGGCGAAGCGTCTGTTCACCGCCTATATAAGGGGGGGGGGGGGTTGGTGGGGGCTCCCCCGTCTCTTGTCTAAGCAGTTGCTTTCGCATCTTTTTGTTTCCAAGTCCTCTTTAGTTTTCTTTAGCCTTCAGTTTTTGTTCCTAGCCTCCGCTTGGCTTTAACCCTTGCCCAGGATTTTGGCAGTGGCTCCTCCTATCAACTCTCCTCCCCACTGGGCTACTTTCTTTGGTCCTTACCACCATCTTCTTGGCGTTCAGGCAAGTGGGTGGTTTGCGTAGTTCGAGGAGTGCATGATTGCTAGTGCGGAGGCGTAGGAGCTTGTGGAAGATCTCGCTAGCGTCAAAGCCTCTGTTGGTGATCTAATCGGAGCTGATGAGGCGGGTCTGATGGCTGGGAAGACGTGGGATTTTGGGCCTTCATTGTTGAACAAGAAGATGATCGCCAAGCTTGAGAAGGAAGGGATGTTCGCCACAGGCCGAGCTAAGCCTCGACAGGGGGTGAGACTGTGCCTTCACCTGGTAAGGACTACGCCATTGTTTTCAAGAATTACTTTTCATGTGGCCTTCATCTATCTTCCATCAAGTTCCTTCACCAAGTGCTTGATGAGTTTGACCTTCAGATTCATCATCTGACCCCTAATGGCTTCCTCACTCTGAGTAAATTTTACTGGTCCTGCGAGTCCTATGGCGCTACGCCTGATTTGGATACTTTTTGCACATACTATGAACTTCAGCATTAGCTGAAGAAGGTGGGTGAAGATGATCTCATAGCTCAATATGGCAGCTACGATTTTATGATGAAGAGGCAATAGGGGGAATTCCAATTGGAGATCTCATGGTGCCAAAAGAACAAGTGGTATAAAGACTGGATGAAACACTGGTTTTATGTCTAAACCTTCGGCGTCACCACTACACACGAGGATGGGAAGAAGAGTACCCGCTTCCCACTAGACTCCGTAATGACGGAGATGAAGCCTCTGTTGAAGGTCAATCCTAGTGAGGAGATGACTCCTCATTGGGAGGCCTGTGACAAGGCCTTCACCTTGGCTTGCTAGTACTCAGGGGGGCATGACCTTGTTGAGGAGATGGTTGCTTCGAACTGTTTGCCGCTTGGGAAATCGAGGCCTTCGTTCAAGATTGAGATGGTGAATATTCCAGTTTACAACCCGGCTGAGGTGGTTCATTTCCCCTGATTTGGGATTGAGATGCTGGAGGGTGAGGGTCCGGAAGACTTTGTCTTCTATGGAGGAAGGTGCATGGGAGATCGTTGGTGACATCTCCGACAGAGAATTTTTCACGTGGCGGGCCATCGGAGGCACGACGCCTCGTTTGAATTAGGTTTTTGAAGAGTTAGGTATCCATCATGAGGAGCATAAGGTTCCTTCGAAGGTGCTGAAATCTATCAAAGAGAAGGCAAAGAAGGTTGCTACTAAAAATGCTACTGCGGTGGCAGAGTCGAAGAAGAGGAAGGGGGCTGCCGAGCCTAAAACTGTCAACAAGAAACAAAAAGTCGTCCCCCAATCTGGTGTCACCTCAGCCGCTGCCTCAGCCGCTGCCTTCACTGTTGATGATGAAGAGGTTGCAGAAAATGTAGGCAAAGGTCCTGCCTCTAAGGGCACTAGGACGAAGGGCGAGCACTCTACCGTCTCTTTGGATTTAGGCGGTGACATGTTGGTTGAGGACGCTCTCTGAGGGATGGGAGGAGGGAGTACTGCTAAGCCTTCCACTGTGGTGCCCATGCCTGGCGTTTTGGGTGATCACTCCTTTGACTCCGAAGGTGAAGGCCTTGGTGCTAGAGACACCTCCCCTGTTGGAGACATGGGGGCTGGTGTTGCGAGCCTATGCCATTCAGCAGCCACCTGGGGCATCAAGGTGTCTCAAGACAAGGCAGAGGTGCAATCTTCTCCTAGGCCTTTTCAGAGTGTGGCCTTCTGGGCTTTTGCGTAGCGGACCACGGAGGCCGGTACTTCAAATGTTGTTCGGAGTCCTCTGCACCTGGGTAAGTTATCTATCGACTTTAGTTTGCCTGGTTGCTTCATACCTTAAATTTTTAGACTTATTTTGGTTTGGTTTTCTCCAGCGGATTTGACGAAGGCCCTTGTAGGCAACACGGATCATAACGATCCTATGGGCGTGGAAGTTGCCCGAATTGTTTTGGGCGCTCCTTCGAGGCCTCCGCTTGTTGGCAAGACCCCTCGTCCCTTTGGTTTGGGCATGGCTCTTGGCACAAGTTTGTTTCTCCTTTGTATTAAGTTTTGTGTACCTTACTTTGCACTTTGCTAATGACTTTGTGTGCTATTTCAAGGGCCTCTAACAACATTATAAGTGGGTGGGTGGATGCCCTTGAAGCTTTTTATAGAGACATAGGAGGTTGTGTTTTAATTTTTGTCTTGCTATTCCTTTCTTATACCTAGTTTTCTTATTAGGTCCCCTTTGCCATAAACTGAGGAGTGTTGATTACTTCAAACTGCTGTGTATGAATTTGGAATAGCAGTGCGTGGTGCGTCTAGCTTTATTCTTCCCTTCCCTTGACCATATTTTTTGTGTGACTGACCTTCATTTTGATAGAGTCATCATATGGCAGAGGCTCTTGAGGAGCGTAGCACTGAAGAAGTTGTTGATCGCAACCTAGCTATTGAGGCCTTGAAGAAGAAGATTGACACGCTGGAGGCCGAAAAGGCTTGGCTTGCGGGGGAAGTTGGCGGCCTTAATGCCACTCATGCCGACCTAGAGAATCTTGGCAAGAAGGTTCAATCCTTGAACAAGCAAGTGGAGGACATGAAGGCTACCAAGCAGTTGGCTTCTGAACGCTCCCTAAAGGCTGTCGAGACGGCCGACAACCTTCGCAAGGAGGTTGACGTGGAGAGGGAGTCAAGTGCGGCGTTGAAGGCACAGGTGAATCTTTTGACCCCGCGCCTAGAAGACGCCAAGGAACTCGGGGTGGCTACCATTGAGCTTTATGTGGGCACCCTAGAGCAATTCGAGGGCTCCACATCTGCGTTGCCTACCGAGCCTTCAGCATTCAACATCTTTTCTTGGATGAAGGCCAACTTTGTGAAGCTGCCTGATTTCATTGGCAGTGTCGTCAACTTCAGAGCACTAGCCTCTGCCACCAACTTCTCAAATATCCTAGCGCAGGACGGGTGTTTGCACGTCAATGGCATGCAGGAGAGGGACCTTGAGGGCCCAGGCGAGCTCGGGGCATTGTCCCATGGCGTGAGAAGGTCTGTTCACAACTTCATGAAATCCTTCTTGGTGAAATTTGGCCGAGTGGAGGCTCGCTCGATGGTGGAATTGCGTCAAGCTGAGGTTAGTTTTCCACAACTTATTGTTCTTGGCTTGGTTTTTGTTTTATGTGTTGGCCATACTTATAAGTTGGTGCTTGCTTTTGCAGAAGATTAGAAGAAGGAAGCAGCGTGTACTGCTGCTGGTGCTCAACCATCACAAGCTACTACGGCGCCAGTTCCGAGGGCTCCATCCCCTGCTGCTGCTGATGCGACGCCGACCTCGAAGGCGTCCATGACTACAACCAAGGTTTAGAGGTCTAGGGAGCCTACGCCTGCTACTGCCAATCTAGAGGTCTAGTGGCTTGGTTCTAGCTAGTTTCTTAGGTTTAGCCTAAGGCGATGTTCTTTGGAAGGACGCCCTTTTGTGTATGTTTTAAGCCTAAGTTGTTAACTTATCATGTGCAGGTTTCCACTCCTGGACCTATGCAGGACGTGCCTCCTGTAACTATGTTTGACGATAGAATATATGTTAGTGGTGAACTTTGGCAATATTGACGAGAAGCTTTTCCCTGCGCTCTATTGCGACATGTTTGATTTTGTGAAGTGTTATATTGATCATGAGCTTGCGGTGTTCACTAGGTCACTAGCGTGGCAAGGGCCTTAGCCTCCAGTTTAACGTGTGGCCCTCTCACCTATGCCCTGTAATTTATGCAACTCCGTTCGGGCTTGTGTTTGTTGCCTTCAGGCTTGCTATAATGCTGCTTGTGTTTAAATAGCCTATGTTGGCAGTTTCCTTTGTTGTAAGCCGTTTGTGATTTTTAAATGAAGTTTTCTTGGGATGATTTGTTTGCACACTTGTTTTACTGAAGATTATGAATATGACTACAATTTAGGCCGAAGGCTCTTAGCGAATTATTTTTACAATATTTCTTTAGCCTCGGCTTCTTTCTTCAATGGTTGGAGATGAGTTTGATTATGAGTTTGCATGTTGGTGTGGAGAAGCTGAGGTGCTAGTCTTCGACCTTGTGAAGCTTGTAGAGGCTCCGCTGCTTATCTCTTTAGCTCTTGCCTCCGCTGCTCTTTTCTCTAGCTCCCATTGGGGATGAGCTTGCGCGTCGTAGTGGAGGAGTTGAGGCACTCCCAAAGGATGCAATAGTTTATTGATCATCCTAGCCTCCATCTATATGCTTGCTTGTAGTCAATGGTGATGCTCTAGCACATTTGCGTGAAGGAGCTGAGGTGCTCATGTTCGATCTTGCAGATGCTGCGAAGACTTTAGCGCAATTTGAGCACTCATTGGAGGTGGTAGCCTTCGATTTTGTTTGTTCTCAAGGGGCCACAAAACAATTTGAGCAAGCAACAGAGGTTGAGGAAGCATTTCTTGTATGTTGCCTCTGCTTGTGCGTGGATTGCTTTGTTGCTGCCTTCGTCCGTGCTAGAACAGCTATGCTCCTGTCGAACATGGTTGATGCTTGGTTGCGCCAGATGGTGCCCTTCATTGCAGGAGGATGTTATGAGCCTTCATGCGATACCCTCCCGCAACCTCTAACACTACCTGGTTGCTACCAGACTGTGGTTGTACATCGCTCCATGGAGGTTGTAGAACACTGAGTGGGAGATGTGTACAACCTCAGCGTGGCCTTTGCCAGGCTGCGCGAGTTGTTGGATTTCTGAGTCTTCGCACGGTATCTTTTGCTCTCTCATTTCTAAGGTGATTGTTGCTAGTGGCTTGGCTTCAATCCATCTTATGAAATACTCGATAGCTACTACAGCGAACTTGTTCCCCCCTGTGAAGGTGGTAGTGGGCCGACCAGATCCATACCCCATCTTTTCAATGGCCAAGTGGGTGGGATGAGCTGTACTACTGTCAAAGGCTTTGACTGGTGAGGGGATGTGGTCTGGCATGCTTCACATGTCTTAACAATTTGCTCTCCATCTTTAACATGTGTGGGCCAATAGAATCCCTACCAGATTGCCTTTGCATACAATGCCCTTGGTCCAATGTGAGAGCCACACATCCCTGAATGGATTTCTTGGAGGAGCTCTCTGCCTTTGCTCTAGGTTATGCACTTGAGCAATGGCTGGACTACCCCTTTCTTGTACAAGATGCCATCCATTAATGTGTAACTTCTTTCCTTAGCCGCTATTCTAGCTATGCTTGCTTCATCTTCTGAGTGATGGATGTTGTTTAGGTAATCTATAATCAAATGTCTCTAGTCTTCGGATTTAGTGATCATGATTGTGTTGAATGCCTTCGCGGTTGTTTGAGTTCTTGTGCTTGCAATATTTGGTAGAAAGTTCCTTCTAGAAAGGGTGTGTTATTTGCTACTGCCTTTGGTAGCTTATCTGCTTCTGTGTTCTCTGCTCTCGGTATATACTTTAGAGTGAATCCCTGAAACTTTTGCTCAAGTGCCCTTACGGTGGCCAGATATTTGGCCAGCTCTGGTTCTCTTGTGCATACTCCTTTTCAACTTGTCCTACCATGACTTGGGAGTCTATTTTTGCTAACACAGTCTTCGCACCGAGCGCCTTTGCCTTGTTGAGGCCCAATATGAGGCCTTCATATTCTGCTATGTTATTTGTTGTTTTTGAATTCTAGTCTTGTTGCATACTTTGTACAAAGACCTAATGGTCCTACCAAAACGGCGGAGAACCCAGCTCCCAAATGCCCCCATGCTCCATCTGTGTAGAGCTCTAGATTTGGGTTTGAGGCTATGGGTTTTGATGTACCAAAGGTGTCTAGTCTACCACAAAGTCTGCTAATGCTTGGGATTTGACTACTGTTCTTTGCACATAGTTGATTTTAAATTGGGATAATTCTGTTGCCCATTTCCCTATTCTTTTAGAGGCTTCTTTGTTGTTGAACACATCTCCGAGTGGTTGCAAAGAAGGCACTGTGATCTCATGTGCTTGGAAGTAGTGCTTTAATTTTCGTGATGAGATGAGTACAGCGTATGCAATTTTCTCGATTTTTGTATAGTTCAGCCTTGCTCTAGATAGGGCTTCTGAGATATAGTAGATAGGCTGTTGAATGACCTTTGACCCTTCTTCATTCTCCCGATAGGGCTCCTGAACTGCATGGTCGAAGGCTGCCACATATAATAGTAGTGGGGCCTCCGGATCTGGTACTGTTACCAAGAGTTTGCTGGCCATGTAATTTTTGAGTCACTGGAAGGCATCCGACTGCTCTGCCCCTCATTCCACCTTATCTTCGCCTCTCAGAGCATTTAAGAACGGGAGGATGCGTTCTGCTAATTTTGAGATAAAATCTGTTCAATACTGCTATTCTTCCAGTGAGTTTTTGCACTTCCTTCTTGGTTGATGGCTCCACCATTGAGATTATAGCCTTTGTCTTCTCTGGGTTGGCCCGAATACCTTCGGGTCCTATGATGTACCTGAGCATCTTTCCTCGGCTGACACCGAAAACACACGTTTCTAGGTTTAGCTTTAGGCCTGCTTCGCTGAGGTTGGCGAAGGTTTCCTTTAGATCTGCTATATGATCTTCCTTATTCTTACTCATTACCACGATGTCATCGACATAAGCTATGATGTTTTTCTGTAATTGTGGGCCAAGGACTGCCTTCGTCATTCTAGCGAAGGTTGTGCCTGCATTCTTTAGTCCTTCGGGCAATCTGGTGTAGTAGTAAGTTCCAAAGGGGGTAGTGAAACTTGTCTTTTCTTCATCTTCTTTGTTGTTCCAAATTTAATGATATCCTGATAAACAATCCAGTAGGGAGAAGCGCTTGCATCTTGCTGCCTTATCGATGGAGGTGTCTATCCTTGGTAGCAGAAATGTATCTTTCTTGCATGCCTTGTTGAGATATGTGAAGTCTATGCACATTCTCTTTCCATTCTTCTTTGGTACTAACACTACATTTGTCAGCCATTCTGAGTATTTGACTTCTCTAATGATGTTTGCGTCCAACAACCTCTATACTTCGGCCTTCGCTGCTAAGATTCTATCCTCAAGCATTTTCCTTTGCTGCTACTTCTTTGGCTTCATCTTGGGGTTGATGTCAAGAGAATGTTGTATGATGTCCCTGCTGACTCCCTTCAAATCAGAGGCTGACTAGGCGAAGATGCCTTTGTTCTTGGCTAAAGTTTCTATCAACTATACTTCTTCTACCTTCGATAGGTTGGCTTTGATGGTGATCTTTATATCTAGGACTATGTCTTCTAGTGGGACTGACTTTGTTTCTTCTTGATCTTTGAGATCTGTTTTGCCCTTTGGCTTGTCTGGAGGCTCTGGCTCAGTATTCTTTGCTGAATCAACAGAATTGATGTTTTGCTATGATTTGTAGATAGCTCTTTATATGTTTCTTGCTTCTTTCTGATTGCCGTGTATTGTGATAGTGCCGTACAAAGCTAGCATCTTCATGCATAAGTAACCCATATGGATGGCTGCACTGAACTTGTTCGCAAACCCTCTACCGAAGATGGCGTTGTATGGGTAATAGAGGTCCACTACATCGAAGGTTACGTATTTTGTTCTTGCATTTTCCTGACCTCGAAAGGAAACTAGAAGGGATATTTTCCCCAATGCATCGATCCTCTTTCCCCCAAAACCAATTAGCGGTGAATCCAAAGGCTACAGCTAGGTCCTGCTTAGTTTCATCTAGTCGAAGGCATTAACAAAGATGATATCTATTGAGCTTCTAGAGTCTATGAGAACCCTGTTGATCTCCCAACCCGCTATGTTGGCCCTGATTACCATAGCGTTGGTATGGGGGTAACATTCTAATTGTAGGTCTTGCTCTAAGAAGGTGACTGGTGACTTCGACCAATCTATACAGCGCACTGGGCCTTGAACTGCTATGTTGTTGACGAGCCTGAGGTGATCCTTCTTTTGCTTCTTTGTCTAGAATTCCATTGAAGAGCCTTTAGCTATTGGCAATATCATGCCAATGGTGGGTAGTGGTGTATGTGGGTTGAGTTGATTTTCTGGGTTGGGCTCATTTTTGGGGGCGGCTAGCTGTGGTGGAGGTGGTGGCGGAGGTCCTTCAGGTTGTCCATTATGGACCTAAGCTGATTGGTTTGTCTTTATGAATGTTATGTGCGGAGGCCTTGGGTTTATGTAGGTGAGGTTGGCTTCTCCTCGCTGATTACATGCCTGTCCTTGCTGTTGGGTGCTTGGTCGCCATGCAGGTAGGAAGTTGGGGTAGTATGCGGCTACTAAGGTTGATGGGTGAACTTGATTGGAGTTAAGACTTGGGTAGACTAGGCAATATGGCTACTGAGAAAGCGCAGTGAAGGTGTGGTTGACTTCCCTGGCGGGTTGTGGTGACGAAGGTAGAGGGTTTTCCCTACTTTTTATCCTCACCTGAGTTTCCTTCGCATCTGGGCAATCTCTTGTGATGTGCCCTTTGTTTTCTCCATGAAAGAAACAATATTGGCTCCACTGCTTTGGTTCTTGGTTTTTGTTCTAGTTCTTCCATTGATTGTATTTCTTGCTTTCATACTGCTTGTGCAGTGGTTTGTTTTGCTCTGCCTCTGGCATTTGCTTCCGCTGTTGGCAGCTCCCTTCCTGTTCTATGTTAAAAACTTGTTGATCAAGCGTCTGCTGAGGTTGTGATTGACCTTGGCTTCTGTTGCCCCTCTGAACATTCCTGCCACTTGTTTGGTACTTGTTCTGATTTTACTCTTCCAGCTTGAAAGGATCAAGATGCCCAAGAGGGGGGTGAATTGCGCGAATTCTAAAATTCTTTGCAATAATTAAACCCTACGCTTAGCCCACTTCACCCCTTGTGCCTAGAATGTGTTCCTATTGTTCTACCGCACAAGAGTTTTGCAACATATGTTCCAATCCTACTCTAGCATAGCAATTCTTAGAATGTAAAGACAAGAATTGAATTGCTCAAATATAAATGCTTAAAGTAAAGAGAAGAGAAGGAATGCGGCGATGTTTTGTCAATGTATCGGAGAGTTGCCACTCCCCACTAGTCCTTGTTGGAGCACCCATGCAAGGGCGTAGCTCCCCCTTGATCTGCGCAAGGATCAAGTGCTCTCTACGGGTTGATTCTTTGACACTCCGTCGTGGTGAATCGCCCACAACCACTCATAACTTGAGTTGGGTCATCCACAAGCTCTGTCGGATGATCACCAAACTCCTGATCACCACCAAGCCATCTAGGTGATGGCGATCACCAAGAGTAACAAGCACGAAATCTCACTTGACCACAACAAGCCTAATGAGAAAGGTGGATGTACACTTGCCACTCTCCACTAATGAGGCCTTAATCTTGGATTCTCCTATCACAATTTCCTCACTAGTCTCTTGCTCTCCTTTGCACTCCCAAGGGTGTTTCACAGCTAAACAAATGGGCAAGAGACCTCCCTTAGATGAATAGAGGAAGTATTTATACCCCCTCATTCAAAACAAACCATTAGGAGGTTGAGTCTACACTCTGCGGGGTGACCAGATGCTCTAGTCAAGGTGATCGGATGCTCCGGTCAGTTATCCTAGCCATAGAGCCGTTAAGTTATGACCAGACTCTGACCTGCGTTTGGTCAACACTGATCGGACGAGTCTGGTCATGAAAACTGCTCTCTAGAACCTTATTGATGTTGAGCGGACGTTGGCACCCAGAGTCCGGTCACTTTGCTGTTCAGCATCCAGTCAGTTACTAGATCCTGACAAGCGTTAGGTTAGCACTGCCCGGACGTGTCCGATCAGGAATCGCCCTCTCTAGAACCTCTCTGGACTTGACCAAACGCAGGAACCGAACATTCGGTCACTTTTCACGCAGTGTTCGGTCGCAACCAGACATCTCCCGTTGATCAAATGAACTGACCGGACTCACCCTTTAGTGTTTGGTCACAACCAGACAAGCGTCCTGTCAGTCATTTGACCCTCCATTCACTTCCAACTCGAAATCATATGTGAATGAAGTTTGCTCCAATTGATCCTAGGGCTACTCCTGAGCTACCTAGTGCTAGATTTGACAAGTGTGCACCACACCTAATGCACTAGACTCACCTAGGTCAAGCTACTAGTCGATACCCCCCTTAAGAGTACAGCCAAAGGAAAAACAAAGTCCTAAACTACTCTAAGTGTCTCTTCAATACCAAACGACATTTAGAACTAGTCCATCCTTAACCTTGTCATCCATCCTTTGAAAACCAAAATGATTTCCATCGTAGGGGCATGACAACCATGATTGCCGAATCAATTGCCATTACCATGACCTCACTTAATTGCCTCTACAAAACACACGTTATTCATAGTAATCTCGTATTGTCATTAATCACCGAAACCCAACTAAGGGCCTAGATGCTTTCACAGCCTTCTTTGAAGGTCATTGTCTGACCTGTAGTTTCTCAAACTCTCTGTATAATTCTTCTATAGTGCCTGGCTTTTCACAAGCTAGATGAGCTGCGAAGGCTCCGATGCGGAGGCCCTTGATTGCGGCATCAATTTCCACATCCTCTGGGACATTTGGTGCCTTTGGTTTAAGCTTCACAAACCTCTGAACATAGTCCCTTAGTGCTTTTCCTTGATTCTATCTGCACTAAAATAAATCCATTGATGTCAAAGATTCGATGGTGAACCCTTTGAAGTTAGCGATGATCTTATCTCCAAGGTTTTCCCATGAATATACTAAACTTGGCCTCGACATTGATTACCATGCCAATGCATCTCCTTCGGCTGCGATGACAAATGACTTGGCCAAGACTGTGTCATTCCCTCTTGCGGAGGCTACAGCTGCCTCAAAACTCATGATAAACTGGCGAGGGTCTCATCTTCCGTTGAATTTGGGTAGGGTAATGGACTTGTAAGATGGTGGCCAAGGTGAGGTTTGGATTCCCCTAGAGAGTGGGGATGTTGAATCTATAGCTCTATGGGATGGCGGTGAGTTGAACGGTGTGCCGAAGGTTGGCTGGGCAGCCATACCTGGCGGAGGGTTAGGCTGACTTTGATATGCTGACCGGAGCTAGTTGGAAATGTTGGACTAGGGTTGGCTTGGCTGCATGCTCTGAATCTCTACCTGCAGGATGGCCAACTATTGCCTAATCTTTGCTGCATGCAAAGATGTCTATGCTGCCCTCTAATTTGTGGTGAAGGTTGCTGCCAGCTTATCTCTTTCTTGTTGTGTATTCTACAGCTGGGCTTGCAATTGTTTGAGTAACTGCCCGGGGTGGAATCTGAGGCTTGTTGATCTTTGACTGCCAGAGGCTAATCTTCGACCGCGGGTTCTTCCACAACCTAGTCTTCTTGGGCACTTGCATAAGCGTTGTGGGTATTACGCTTGGGTCAACCCCTTATCGAAGGCTCCATGGGTGTTCTAGTGGGGCTGCTCTTTTTCCTTGACCTCGTGGGTTTTGCTTGGCCAACACGCGATGGGCACCAATGTTGGAAAGTAGCGTTTTCCAATAGGTGATATGGAGAGAGCCTTCGCCCGGTCGGATGCCCCAGGCGATGGTTAAAAAAGTGGTAGGTGGGTCCTAGCACAATTAGGGTTCTATAAAGGCATTCACCATCCCCCCGCTTTACAGCATTTGTGCCCCCCATTTATAGGGCACTGTATGCTACCATGACTCATTACAATTTTTCCCCAAACGGCTGTAGTACATCGCGGGAATATCCTAATGCTAGTACATGCCAGCGGGGCAGTTTGGGCATCCTCTAATGAACCGCCTCTGCTAGGAGGGCCGTTGTCATAGGCCTGCCAATGGCCCATAGCCTACCACCGCCGATTCTAGGCATCTCTGGGGGTGCTGGAGTCTCTGCCCCAGGGCGCCTCCACCTAGCCTTCGTCGTCGTGGCCTGGGCTGAGGCCTTTGCCTAAGCCGCAAGGACCTCCGCCATTGGCCTAGCTTCCACGAGCCTTCACTGTGCTCCTCAGGCCTTCGCCTCACATGGCCATCAGGACTGAGCCCTTCACATAACTTTCCTGCACATCACACGAAAAACCAGTTTGCTTGTTAGTCTCCACTATCTCCAGACTCTATGGCCTCCATGTCTCGTGGTCATTCCCCAACATCCGTGCAGACAAGATGACATCCATAGTAGGCCTAGATACATGAGCGGCACGTGAACGCATGCGTCCACAGGAATCATAGGCCAAGGTAGGCAAAATGGAAGCAGGTCACAGCAGGCTGCACGCTGCACATAAGCAGAGACATTCGAGAACCCAGGCACCTGTCACCACTAACAGCCAAGGCCTAGCGCAAAACCAAGCCTAGGTGTACAAGGACAAGCACGACACAATTAGAAAGAAAAAGAGTCCAACAATGCCTATTAGAAACAAACATCACCAGAAAAGAGGCAAGTCCGGGCAGGGACATGAGGCTTCAGCGTAAAGTGGATTGCACAAACACACCTCGTGCCTATTTTATCCACATTGTAGTGCCTGGCGCACTGCAATAGAACAACTTGTCCTACATCCGTCTTGGTGAGCGAGAGACCTAGACTAACGGGCAGGTCAAGAAGATCAAGTTTGTGCATGTATGTATGCTTTGTTTTTTTAGCACTATCTCAACTTATTCTATGTTGCTTGATATGGTTGTTTGTTGGTTCTTCCTAGATCTGATGATCTCAGTTAAGGAGCAAGAGAACCATGGTGGACCAGTAGTAGGAGATGAACGCTGCTGGCATCGTTGGATGCCTCATCCTACCTCAAGGGTTCCGCTTCCACCCGAGTGATAATGAGATTGTTAGCATCTACCTCACGAACAAGGTGTGCAACAGGGACTTCACCTGCACCGCCATCATAGAGGTTGACCTAAACAAGATTGAGCCATGAGACGTCCTATGTACGTAACAAGCAGCCTTGATCTATACATACATATATGCATGAAGTTGTGTTGCGGGAGATTAAGATCTTTTATGGGTTAGCTACATCAACTTGGACATTTAAGCTAGTTGAGACTTTACTCCTTGGGAACAATAACTTTTAGTCTCAAAGACAAATACTTTCATCTTACCATGGTACAAAGGTATTATTTTGACACTTCTGGACATAAGGATTCTATGCCTCCTTGGTTGTTTTGTGAGGGATAAAACATTACCACCTAAGGTGCAGGGTCATAACATGTCAAACAGCTAGAGAGACACTAGCACTAGTGCACTAAGCATCATTCCCGGTTGGGAAACCCCCTTTAGTCCTGGTATCCCAACCGAGATTGTGAATCCAGGACTAAAGGACCCCCTTTAGTCCTAGTTCTAGGAACTGGGACTGAAAGTGGACCTTTAGTCCTAGTTTCGATTATCAACCGAGACTAAATGGGCCCCCAGACATTGCACCAGGGCTGGCATGTTTAGTCCCAGTTGGTGTTTCCAACCGGTACTAAAGGTTCCTTTTTTTTCATTTGTTTCCTTTTCATTTTATGGTTTCTTTTCAATTCTATTCTTTTTTGTTTCGATTAGGTTTTCGTATACGAATTCTACGCTACTAACATGCGTCCATATATACATACGTATATGGTTCCGTTCGAGCATTATACATAAATAACACACTAAAATGTATCAAACTATATATATACAAATATTTCAAGAGGTTGTGCATGCATGAAATATGTACATAATAAATTCACAAATGTACTCACGTCCTTAGGATTTCTTGCAACCCTAATCCTCCGTCATTTGGATACTAGGTATGAATTCTTTAGGGTCATAGTAGTACACGCCTTTGGGATCTATGACCTGATCCATAAGAAATCCTGACAATGCCTCTTGAATTGCATTGATCTGTTCACATCGTAGGACCTTTTTCTTCCTCCATTCAATCTTTAATTCGAATGAAAGGAAAAGTATGAATATATATGATTATATATATCAACACAATGGTAATAAATAAATTGTGTATATTTTTTACATAATTCGAGGATCTCTTCACTTGTTCTCCTTGAGTACTCCATGAGGAACTCACAGACATAGTATCCACATAAGTTGTTCCTCGATCCCTGCTACAGACACCACTTTATGAGGAAAAGATTCATCATCAACCAATGAAGCATGGTAATAATGAATTAAACTAAATAAAGATGAGGTGACCTAGCTAGTACTTACTAGGTATTGGACTATATGCAAAGGCACTTCCTAATTACCATAATGGTGTTTCTCGACGAATGTTTTCCAAGCACTGCTCAACAAAATAAATAAATGGAGTTATATCATTAAAATGGCATAAGAGAGTATATAGTGTGTGTGAGACCGAAATTACCACTAGAGTATATCAAGGATTTCTTAGTAATCTGCTTAGGGTTTTGTCGCTGAGTCAAAGATTTTTACACAACTCCTGGTCATATCGATGACCAGTAGTATCCAGTGAAAGCTACATGTAGGCATAACTCATTAACTAAAGTCAACATGGAGTAAGCAAAATAAAATGGGCACAAGACATTCACATTCACTTGAAGCCGTATGGGAAGAATATCAGTGTCTTGTTAGCGTTCTTATCTAAGAACTTGAACAGAAGCTTGTCCACTTGAGGTCGCCATCTATCATATGGAGTAACCCTATGCTTGAATACGTGATTCGAATCAATCAAACCAACCTCAGTCATCGCTTTTTTCTTTAGTTTCAGCATCTCATATCTGCATATATATAGTACAAAAGAATATATATAGTGTGAGGATAACTATATATGAATAACGAACTAAGATGCTCGTTACTTCAATTCAATTGTAGAAAGAATCACTTACAGACACCAACAGCTGACGAGAGATTTGTTGAGAGCGTCTTGGTTTAATAGTTGGTGTAATTCATTGAACTCAATATGTACAACGTCATAGCCCAAGTAATGCTCTGGTCTCACTCTGGCAACAAGCCATGCTGCTTTGTCATTCTTGATCACTTTTAAGTACCACTTGTTCAACAAGAACATCTGTGTACCCAGTGATGAGTAGTAGTTAGGGTTGACAAGACTCTGGCCATACACATAGGTCCGATAAATATCATAGTCACCTGTTGGTATCGATACTCCCCCAATGAGTTGTTCAGTTGTTAGACCTGTGGTGCCCATGAAGTCTTCCAGTGCCTCCTTATCTATTGGACTGCCTTGTACGTTTGTGAAATCACCCTCAACAACTAGCAAGTCAATAGATTGCTTAGATTGCTACCCTAGCTGTGCAACATCTTTCCCTGCTCTCTTCGCTTTCAGTGATGCCTTATATAACTTGTCGAGAGAGCATTCACAGTTCAATAATGGCTAGGGCTTATGTGCATCACACTGCTTTTTCTTGCGCTCATTGATTTTTTCCTTAGTTCTCGTTGTGCTATGTAGTGTGGCTTTGGTGGGTTTTTCTAAAGTTCCAAACTCCTTGCTTTTTATTCTTCTA
This sequence comes from Miscanthus floridulus, assembly GCF_019320115.1. Taxonomy (NCBI): domain Eukaryota; kingdom Viridiplantae; phylum Streptophyta; class Magnoliopsida; order Poales; family Poaceae; genus Miscanthus; species Miscanthus floridulus. Next base: position 99,636,712 of record NC_089589.1, read on the forward strand.
AACTTTTTCGCCAGTTATCCAAATCTTTTTGTGTTGCCGCTTTTGATTCCTCTTTAGACTTCTCATAACGTAGATTCTCTAGAGAGGGCTTTGTTTTACGACAGCTGGCTTTCTTCTTCACCGAGGACTTCACCAAGGGTGGGGGCCTCTTCTGGCTCTATGGTGCGAGAGGCGGAGCCAAGGGAGACCGCCTTGGAGGAGATGGAGATGGAGATGTAGCCATGCCATGGAATGCATCATCATCATCTAGAGCACTCTGATGATCATCATGGGATGGAAGTGGACTCAGGTTGGGAGACGTGTGAGTACAAAAATGATTGGGAATAAATGGTTATTACGTGAGAAACCAATACTTGAGAATGATTAATTATTGAAAAACTATTTCGTTCACTTTCATCCGCACCTATCATTAGGTAGTTGAGGAGGAGCCGACGGTACCCTAGCTGCCGCACCGGGAATAATGATGTAGCGCTTGTGCCATAAAATGAATGAATGCTCTACTTGTCCTAGGGTCTTCTCCCCATCACCTCTAGGAAAGTCAAGAGGCACTTCCCTATAGTCTTTGATAACTCTATCCACCGAGACACTATAATAGCCAGGTTGAATTGGATTCCCATGGATTGTTGGTGTCTTGTCAGGGACCACAGGAGAAACAATACCGTGTGCCACCAACACTGTGGCACCGGTATTCCCCAAGGGAATGTGCAGCTCACATGGCGTCAAAGGCATGGTGATGTCATCCACGGGGAAGTGCTGTAATGCGTCAGCTTGATTTGGGAGTTCAGTGGAAGTGCAACTGCTTCTTAGCTGAGGGGGGCTAATGTTGATTGCATGCTATAATGTTGATGACTGCCTCTATCTACTCAACTATAGTTCCACTTGCCGTTTGATTTCCTCTTGCATTCTCGCTTCCATGTCTAGTTCTCGCTCCTATGATTGATGCACTACCTCCTCTAACCTGCGGATCTGCTCTACCTCCTCATCCTTCCTTCGTTGGTGGCTTCTGTAGGTAGCGACGTCCTTAGGGAAGCCATGTCGCCACAAAATCAACCCTTTGCCTCGCATTCATTCAGGGTGTTCAGGAGTCTGGAGGGCGTATGTCAGCTCATCCTTCTCTCAGTTGGGCACAAAGTCACCACTGGCAGAAGCATCCACAATATCAATAAGTCTTTGTGCTGCTCTTCTAATTTCCCCAACAATAACTGGCTCCTTGGTATATGGGTCGAGTGATCCCCCATGTGCGAAAAACCAAGCATTCGAGCCATGCGAGTGAAAATGGATGGATCCCTTTGGCAAGCAGATCTGCTTCAATTCTTTGCGACTTTGGAATGGCACTCCTGTAGCCACCTGATCCTGTTTTATGATGGTATACCTTCTACCATGCATTTTGTTGGTTCCTTCTCACCTGTTCCTCACCCTCTTCCGAGGTCTTGTACCTCACAAATTTAGGCCAGTCGTCCTTCAACTTTTTGTATGTGCTATTTTGACTGAAATCTAGAGTCAGATCCTTCTTGACAAAATCATTATACAGCTTCTTCTAGGTCTAGAATTGTGTGGCCATCTTCTTGAGAGCCTAACTTTTAACTAGTTTTCTTAAATCTTCACCTGCTGGTAGATTTGTTGACACAAAAATGTGGCGATGTGATCAACACACAGCAAGCCAGAAAAATTTGCTTCAAGTAAGCCTGGAGATCCGCTTGGCTTCAAACACGGGATCGGTCGGTTTCGAGATCGAAGGCATGCCAGTCAATTTGACCCTACAATTAACAAGGAGAAAGTAGTTAGTAATTTAAGGTGGAACATGCTGGTGTTGCACTAGGTAGTTTTGATATGTGGCTAAACAGCCGATTGATATGGCCATCGACTACAGAGTCGATATCTAACAATAAAGCGATAAATAAACATTACCGGCTAAACAGAGCATGATCGATATAAAGTATCGAGCCGATAATATTAATGAGCATGATCGGTAATTTAACAGATGAAAACAATCATGAAATTAGCTAATTCATAAGTATAAATGACGAACATAAACAGCAGATGACTAAGAAACAAATAAGCATGATAAGCTCAAGTAATCGGCTAAATAGCCAATTTAGAGAAGAAAGAGGCATAACATGTGAACAATCGACTATTTAGTATGAACAGATTTATAAACTCATCAAATCTAGCCTATTATCTTTAACAGTGGGGTTCGACCAGATCAATGGCAGCCATAATAAAGATAATAGATTAAACCTTTGAAGTAAACAGTTCTATTCACATTTAACAAAATCATAAAAACATACTATGAGTGTTAAAGTGTGGGCAATTGGCTATTTAGCCGATGCCGGCATAGCAAATAGCCAAGGTCACGCCTGGCCGAAAGTAAATCTACTAACTAGCATACTCTGATGTAAAGTGCTAACAGTGGGGATCGACCGGATCGTTATAGCCATAATAGTGAGCTATAGACCAGATTCAACTAGCTAGTAAACCGACTCAAGATTAGACATGCCTTGGTTGCGTACTATGCATGATCAAGATCGAAGTAGAATGGCTGATAAAACATAATCCATCACTTAAAGTAAAAATTATCATAATATAGCAAAATAGACGACGGACTAAAAGGATGTGAGGCCGATCTCGATCAGGAATGTTGATATTGCTGAAACTGATGACAATAAAACATCATAATGATTGGTAACTTAATGAATCTACCCGAAGGATGCCACCCTTAGGTAGAGCTGGTAACTTGACCTTAATCTAATTCGAGAGGTCGAGTTTAACCGATGGCAGCCGTACTTAAACTAGATAAGGATCAAAGGTCAATCAGCTAATGCAGCCTTACAAGCAACAATATAAGTCGTGACAGTACTCATAGACAAGATAGAGGTCAACCGGATCGATGCAGCCCTGCTTGTTGAAGAACTCACCGAGATCTAGATTACTCCTACTCCTAAGGGTTGGCATGAAGCCAAAAAGGTAAAGACTATTTTGATTGATTGAGAGATATCTTGATACAATAGTCAGGGATTTATATTTATACCCTGGGCTAATGTCTCCCGACCTGTACAAACAAATATCTAAAAGTGAAACATTAAGATACATGGACTCTAGCTTCCTTCACGTGGAGTCCTCATTGATGAATTGAATACGTGTGTATCCTTGCTTGTCAAGCAAATGGAATATATTATTCCTATTTGATCGGCCATGTAAAAATATATAAGATACTTTCCAAAGGCCTTGCAAGCACAACTTGTTTTTCCTTGACTGGCCGAGCCTAGAAACGCTCTCCATATTAGGCTAGTATACGTGTACACATGCATCCCCAATATGTCGGCAACATGAATCAATCAATTTCTTTTTCCTTTAATTAATCATGTGCGTGCATGCCTTTACTTTCCTTTAATCTTCTAGCTTCTCTTGCCTTTTCTTCTACTCACGTGATGCACATCTTTGCCATTCCTTGCCGAGTATTTGAAATATTATAACCTTTCTTGCATGGCAACAAAAGACCAATTTAGCTTTTGCAACACTCATACAAGCAATCAAAATAGCATGTCATGTCGGGTCTTTAGCCTGTATAGGTGATGTTAGCTGATTCTTCATTATGGGGCCCATATTACTGGGTAGTCCAGATAAATCAGCTGGAATCTTCTTCACAAATATTCATCAAATTGTCGGCTTCCTTACGCAAACTCCATAGACAATAAAATTGCCAAATTTCGGTGTAAACAAGATTGAAATGTGTAGTGACTAAATCCCAAAGAAGGTGCTTCTTTGGCTCAAAGACAAAACTGATCAGAGGATCATCCTTCTTCTGTTTCTATTCATGGACACTGATCAGGACCTTGTCCCTAACAAGAACCCCATAGTGAATTATGAACTTCTTTGCATTGTTTTTTGGCTAGAGCCGTTCGATGGTATTAGGATTGACTTCTGTGATTATGTAGTGGCCCTCCAACATTTTTGTCGGGCATCATACACTTTTACTACTTTTCGTTGACATCATCGATCCAGATGGATACATATGTAGAAACAAAAAGATTCAGTAATACATATATATATAGGAATTATTGGAACTATGTATAATTTCATATATATAAGAGATGCAAAATTATTAACAAATATACCTCGCCAGTATTTTCCTGCACAGGATTTTCTTGCACAAGAAGTTCTTGCTCATATTCAAAATTCAGTAAGTATTGAGAGCCATCATCTAACTCTAAGTCAGCCTCACTCTGGTTGTTGGGGCCATATTGAGTGCCGGCATTGATAATGTTCATCATGGCCTCATTCTGGTCATAGTCGTCTTGCAGCTCAGCCATTCTTAATTACCACAACTATATATAAATGAAAACCATACACTAGTCATGCATATGAAAATGTAGCGAGTCAGTGGCTTAAACTTAAATAACTATATATAGACTTCAGGGGTTATTATTTACGCCGAGCTCGATCTGGTTAGGGTTTGCACATTGGTTAGGTTTTGGAGCGGATTCATGACACATTAATTATGAAGAATTAAATTTAAATATATATAACTATATAGAATTTAGGGTTATTATTATGCCTTTGTTAAGGTTTGGAGTGGAGCTCGACCGGGTTAGGGTTTGGAGCGGAACTCGGACGGGTTAGGTTTTGGAGTGGAGCTTGGCCGGGTTAATGTCAAAATATATCCAAATTATTGTCACACTAATAATGTCAATATATCAAAATTTAGATATATATACCAAAAAATTCATAACACTAATAAAAACAATCTTTTCAATTGTGACAAAGATTCAAACATATTTTTTCTACAATTCATAGCACTCAACATTTTTTCTACATATATATTAAAGTAAACTACTACATTTTTTCTATTTTGTCTACAAATAAAATCTATCTATTTTTCTATGCTGAAAAAAATAATATGCACACGCACATCACATACACACTCATACATCACACACACACTGTTGCAATTGCTCACATGCGCAAACAGGGCGAGCATGAGCATGAGAGCACATGGCTCGCACGAGCACGGCAAGCACGATTGAGCACAGCAGGGCCGAGGCTCATGCAATGCACCGGCGGCCGGCCAAAGACGAAGACAACAAGCTCTGGGTGGGCCGAGGCGCGTGCGCATAGAGATAGCCAGGGACAAAGTTCGTGCGTGGATGACGCGCTCCGGCGGCGAGGACGAGCAAGGGTGCCGGCATGGTGATGAGGCCGGTGCAGGATCGGAGATAATGCAGGCCAAAGACAAGGACGATGAAGCACGCGCGTGGTGAGAGGTAGTGCGAGAAGTAGGCGCGTGGAGCCGGCGATGACAAGGACAAGGATCGACGATGGCGGTAGATCCAAATTAGATCTAGGCAAGGGCGAGGATGACGGCAGAGATGGGAAAGGCGCGAGCCGGTCCACCGGTGGAGATGGCGAGAGAGGTGCACGTGTGTGGAGGTAGTGCTGGAGGCGATGATGATCGAGCGGCGGTGGCACGGTCGCTCTTGGGCAAAGAAGACGAGATGACGGAGGGGGAGAAGAGAGGAGGTGATATATAGGAGGGACCTTTAGTCCCGGGGGAAGCCACAGGCCGGGACTAAAGGTCCTTTAGTCCCAGGTGATGTCTAGAACCGGTACTAAAGGTCTGACCTTTAGTCCCAGGTGCAGCCACGGCTCGGGAGTAAAGGGAATTTTGGAGGGCAGCAAAAACGCAGCCCATCTTTAGTCCCGGTTGGTTGATCCTCCCAGGAGTAAAGGTGGGCTGTAGTTTGGCTTCCCGCCAGTTTCTAGAAGTTTTTCCTTTTTTATATATTTCTTTTATATAAATATGCAGAGAGTTGTTAATTGCCTAGTAAATAAAATATTAGCCAAAAAATTACAAAAAAAATTCCTGGACCTGGTTTTGCATTATTGTACACAAGAAAAATCTATAAGCTAAACTATTTTGTTTTACCGTATAAATATTTAACATAGTGTAAATAATAATCACAATTTCCACCATGCAAAAATGTACTACTCAATTAAAATCATTAAAACTATTGCTTTACGACAAGAAATTAGTTTTCACATCTTATTGACATCGATCATTTGGTTTTTCATCACACATTCTCCACAGGAAATCCACCATCAAGCAGAAAATTCATTTAAACCATAGAAAATATGAAAACACGACACAAAAATCTGAAGTCACAATTATTACATAATAGGTCTAATACATCACCATATCAAGCGGGAATAGCAATGAACTTCTTCTCAACATATGTCCCTTGGTTATGATCGCGCCGCAACCATGGAGTGTCCTCATTATTTAGCTGGATGCTTGGATCATAGTTTACTGTGAAGGGTGGAATTCCATCATTCTTTTCATAATCTTCTAACATGTCAGACCTGTTCTCGATTCCCACGATGTTTCTTTTCCCTGAAAGAACTATGTGGCACTTTGGCTCATTGTTTGAGTCATTGTCGTTGTTTTTCCCTTTCTTTGGTTTGGTAGACAAGTCCTTCACATAGAACACCTGATTCACATCCTTGGCTAAGACGAATGGTTCATCTTTGTACCCAAGATTGTTGAGGTCCACTATTGTCATTCCAAACTGATGGTCCACTGTTACCCCACCTCCGGTCACCTTCACCCATTGGCACCGAAACAAAGGGACCTTAAAATAAGGTCCATAGTCTAGTTCCCATATCTCCTCTATGCGGCCATAATATGTTTGCTAATTCCCATTTGGGTCCGTGGCATCTATGCGGATAGCACTATTTTGGTTGGAGCTCCTTTTATCTTGGGCTATCATGTAAAATGTATTCCCATTTATCTCGTACCCTTTGAATGTCAGGATATACCAAGATGGATCCCTAGATAACAAGTACAGTTGCTCATCCAGACTCTCATCACCCTGACATTGTTTTCGCAACCAAACGTTGAAAGTTTCCATGTGCCGTCGCATAATTCAGGCTTCAGTCCGCCCTAGGAATTCTCCATGTACAATGTCCTTATGTACCTTGATATATGGATCCACCAAGGAGGAGTTTTGCGGAACTGTATAGTGTGCTTTACTAAAATAATCATCCTCCTTGCCAATATATGTTTTCTTCCCTAGTGTGCCCTTTCCACTTAGTCTCCCCTCATGCCGTGATTTAGGAACACCAATCAGGTCGAGGTCAAGAATAAAATCAACGCATAACTCAATGACCTCCTCTGTTCTGTAGCCCATGGCAATGCTTCCTTCTGGTCGAGCATGATTGTGAACATATTTCTACAGAACTCCCATGAACCTCTCAAAGGGGAACATGTTGTGTAGGAACATAGGACCGAGAATACCAATCTCTTTGATCAAGTGAACTAGGAGGTGTGTCATAATATTAAAGAAGGATGGTAGGAACACCAACTCAAAGCTGACAAGACATTGGACCACGTCATTCTAAAGCTTTGCTAGATGTGCTGGATTGATTGCCTTCTGATAAATTGCATTAAGGAATGCACATAGTTTCACGATGGCTAATCATACATTTGGAGGTAGAATCCAGGTTCTCTAGTTCTTTCATACACTGCAGGTCCTATCTTGCTTCCATTGTGTTCTTAGACTTCCCGTACACACCCATGAAGCCTAGCAGTTCACACAAAGATTCTTCATTAGGTGCATCACGTTGATCACGCTACGGACCTCTAAGACTTGACAGTATTGTAGCTCTCAAAATATGGACTTCTTCTTTCACATGAATGCATGTCCATTAGCATCATTTGGAACAGGTTGGATGCCAGGTCCCTTCCCAAAGACTACTTGTACATCCTTGACCATATTGAATACATTCTCACAACTACGGTTGTCAGTCTTTGTTTGGCGCTCTACATTACCTATAAAATGCTTGCCTCTCTTTCTTAGGGTGTGATTCAATGGAAGAAATCGATGATGGCCATGTACATGATCTTTCGACATTTTTTCAAAAATATACATTCCATGTCATGAAAACAGTGCGTGCATGCATTATATCCCTTGTTTGACCGTCCTGAAAGATTACTAAGAGCAGGCCAATCATTGATTCTTACGAACAACAATGCTCGTAGGTCAAAGTGTTCCTGTTTGTACTCATCCCACACACACACATAGGCTTGTGTTGCTCCACAAAAGTAGAAGTTCCTCCACTAGGACACACATAGACCTATGTTGCTCCACAAAAGTAGAAGTTCCTCCACAAAAGTAGAAGTCATCTGTAAACTTTGGGAATTCTTTGTCGATTGACCTCCACTGGGACCCATCAGTAGGGTGTCTCAACATATCGTCTACCTTACGGTCTTCTTTGTGCCATCGCAGCAACTTTGCATGCTCTTTATTTCTGAACAAACATTTCAAGCATGGTATTATAGGTGCATACCACATCACCTTGGCAGGGATTCTCTTCCTGGGCTGTTCACCATCGCCCTCAACATCACCAGGGTCATCTCGCCTGATCTTATACTACGATGCATGGCATATCAGGCATGCATCCAAATTCTCGTAATCATAGTAGTAGAGGATGCAGTCATTAGGACATGCATGTATCTTCTAGATTTCTAATCTCAGAGGGCAGACGACCAGTTTTGTTGTGTATGTAGTGGCGGGCAATTTGTTTGCCTTCGGAAGCATCTTCTTTGCGATATTTAGTAACTCCCCAAATCCCTTGATGGATACACCATTCTTTGCCTTCCATTGCAACAATTCAAGTGTGGTACCAAATTTTTTTTGCCCCTGTTCGCAAGTCGGGTATAGCAATTTCTTGTGATCCTCTAGCATGTGCTCGAACTTGCTCTTCTCCATTTCACTTTTGCATTCTCTTTTTGCATCACGGATGGCCTAACCAAGATCATCAATGGGCTCATCTTCTGCCGCTACTTCTTCTTCAGCATCCCCCATTGCAGTATCATCAAAGGCACCATATTCAGCAAAACCACGAATAATAATGTTGTCATCATCCCCATCTTCTTCTTCTTCATCTTCTTCCATTATAACACATCTTTCTCCATGCTTAGTCCAACAAATATAGTTTGGCATGAAACCCAACGTAAATAGGTCTTCGTGTAGGACCCTTGAGCAAGAATAATCCTTCTCATTCTTACATTGAACACATGGGCAACACATGAAACCATTCCGCATGTTTGCCTTGGCCACATTTAAGAATTCATGGATGCCCCTAATGAACTCTAGGGAGCGGCGGTCCTCGTTGAACATCCATTATCGGTTCATCTACATTACATGACGTACACCACATGAAAAACTTGTAATAACCCATATTATACAACATGCATGATTAGTAGTTAATTAAAAGATCCAAAATATCCATCAATCAACATGATTAATTAATATCCATACCACACAGCTGTTTCACATACTCTTGAACATTAATTTATTAAAGCCTTGATACAATGTAGACAATCCCAAATAGCACTAAACAAACTAAACCTACAATGCACTTTAACAGAATAAGGATTTTATGACCAATTCCAACTAAAACTGACAGATCATTCTTCTGCTAGTTCACTGCCTCATCATATAAAGGTGCACTCTCATCAGTCGCCTCAGTTGCCTTTGCAAGAGATTTTTGGACATGCTCAACATACTCTTCCTCCTAGTACTAACCGTCACATGATCCAGTGCCATCCCACTAAAATTACAACAACAAATCAAGAACTTTAATCCAAATCAGTATGAAAAATGGCTACAAACCATAACAACACATGACAAAAAATTACTCACTTTGTGATCCAGACACGTGTAGAAGATGTGCCCTTGGTTGGGACCCTTCTTCTTCACCCTTTACTCCCTCATAGTCTTCTGCCCACACTTGCCGCACACAATGAGAGGGAGGTCCAACCTCAGTCGCTTAGGGACCCCATGCGAGGCCGAGGACCCAGAAGCAGTCGCCATCAACGACTCTCTATACTCATTTTCATCAACTACTATAAATTTATCATTTTGTGAACCATGAAATTAAATGAGCTATATACTAAAAAAACCTTATATTTCTCCATTTCTAAACCATGAAATGAGGTAATGAAAGATGCATACTAGTTTTGATGAGCTACTATAAGATTCCTTCATCTACATATGCAAACTATCAAGTGATTTTGAGCTCAAATGGCATATAAATAAAAATTTTCACCATTATCCCCAATCTAGAAAACCAAAAATTTCTCTATTTCTACACCATGAAATCAGGAAATGAAACGTGCATACTAGTTTTGATGAACTACTATACACTTCCTTCACCTTTATATTCAAACTATCAAGTGATTTCGAGCTGAAATGATATATAAATAAAAAAATACACCATCATTCTCAATCTAAAAAACCACAAATTTCTCTATTTCTAGATAAGAAATGAGCCATGCTAGTGATGAAACATGTGAGGATGAAGTTGGTAACCTTTAGAATCAACGAATGGATGGAGGAATGAAGTCTTCACCATTCCCGCAAGCATGAACTCCTTCCACTAGCAAGAATAGAGAGCAGGCAGAGAGCTGGAAATGGCTTAGGCTGGGGGAGGAAGAAGAAGTATATAGCCTAGGACATGTAGTCCTGGTTTGTGGAATAAACTCGGACTATAGGTACAATTCTAGTCCCGGTTAGAGCCACCAACCGGGATTAAAAGTTGAGTCACGGCTGGTAGCTCCAACCGGGACTGGAGGGTGACCTTTAGTCCTAGTTTGAGCCACCAACCAGGACTAAAAGTCTACTCCTGCTCCCCTCCTGCAAAAGCTGCGCCTCTATCCGTTGGGCAGGGGACTTTAGTCCCGGCTGGTAGCTCCAACCGGGACTAATCATTTCTTTAGTCCCAGGCCGAAAAATGGCCAGGGCTAAAGCCTTGAACCGAAAGTCTGTTCTCTGCTAGTGTAGTGTATCCCCAATGATAGTAGGTAGAAAAAAATACTTTGGATGTGTCAAGCAGTTCCTTCAGTGTATGCCAATAGATGGTTCTAGCCTTCTAGGGAGCAAGTTGAGCATGCTGCTTTGTTGGCCACATCTAATGACTTGGTCTAAGAGTAGAACTATTTGATGTTGAACAACCTTAACATCTTTATGGTTGTTGTCTTTACGGTGCATGACTAGGGTGTTTCTCTCGCATTGGTTGCTATAGCAGATTGTACGTGGGCCTCTCTACTCTCATGCACCTTAGTAATTAGCATCAAAAGTAAAAATACATTTGTGGTATAGTTACATGTTGTGTGAATGAATTATCGTGCATCATCATTGACTAGTAGATACATTGTTTTACAATCGCCCACTTCATAGAAAGGAGACATAGAAGAAAGATAATGGTGATTGTTCTCCTTATTTTCCTTTATAATTGGTGACTATGCTCCAGACCACCACATAAGATTTTTGTTTTGACTGCACAATAGAGCGGCATATCTTTATATCATAGAGGGAAGAAATAGCAGTCCCATACAAAATAATGTCCTTGTCATCATGTTCTTTACATTTAGATGGCATCGAGGATTTCAACAAGCATTTCCATGGCTCAAAAGTGGTTGGTCCATAGAAGAATGTCCCGTATGTAGATTTAGAAGTTAATGGCCCACTTTTTCTCATGTCTACAAAACATTGCCAGCCTCTTGTGTGGAAGGTGTAGCAATAATTGAGATCAAGTCCCGCGTTCCTATCCATAGTGCATGCTTCCCTCACCTAGGAAAAAAATAATGATCTAGGCCTTGGTTGAGGCATCTGGCATACTCAACCAGAGGTTGAGGCCTAGGCTAAGCTGCTGCGCGCGCGTCCAAGGAAGCCTCGAGAGGGGAGCAATGCCAAGAGGGGTGTTGATGCTTAATTAGATCACACACTGCATAAGGAGCTAGATCACTTGATGTAGGACCTAGCCGACTTTGTGGTCAGCGGGCGCCTAAGTGATGACTACACCTGGTGCCTCCAGTGATGAGCGTGATACACAAGACACATCGTTGGAGGAGCATTGCCAGGAACGGGATACACAACACACACTGGCAAGGTCTCTTGAGACCAAAACCCCACATGCCCGAGAGGGACCCTGTCGTGGCGTGTGGCGGCTATGGGATGCCCCAGCCAGACTGACTGCTCTAGAGCGTCATCATCGTCGATGCTCCAGCCATGCAGCACCGACGAAGAACGAGAAGAAGAGATAGATGGGAAAAGAGAATAAATAGAGGTAGTAGATGTGTTTTTTATGATTGGACGGTTGGGAACTCAATCGGCCATGTATCCCTTATTTTATAAGGAGTAGGGATGGTCTTATCCTATAGAAAAACCAATGTGGTACTATTATCATGCTGCATTATAGAGTTTTCTTTAGATTGGGCCAAAACTAGCATAGGCCTCTTAGAATTCTCAACAAGGGGATAGGAGCAGTGGCGGAGCTAGCTGCAAAATATATGTAGGGGGGGGCATTTTGCCTAATATTTATCAGCATGTACACAAGTCCCATATAAGTCATGATATAATGGATGGAAGCTTAAATTAGAAAACATACGAACAAGGAAAAATTGGGATAACAATCACAACATCTTAATTTCTTTAGCTATACCATCCTACTATTGCTGGACACCTGGACCTACTCGATTTAGCATTTGGTAATCGGAAATTGGGAAGCAATGAAGCAAAGCTAATACTAGAGAACAAGGAAATTCGATTTAGCACTCACGGATTCACCAGTCACCACTCCAGCGGGATTGGCCAATTCAGGATTTGATTTGAGAGTTGAGACTGGAGATGGAGAGAGCAGGGCAGCCGTACATACTCGGGATGGAAGGGAAGGGAGCAGCGGACGGGGATAGAAGGGAAGAGAACAAGTACCTGCTCGGGGACGCTCCTGTTTGAGTTCATGGGCGGCGGGAGAGGGGACGGCGGCTGCAATGACGGTGTGGGGATGACGGCTGCGGCGCCTCGGGCGAGTATGGCGACAACGACGAGCATGCAGCGGGAACGGTGGCTCGGGCGGTGGCCGTGCCGACGAGGAGGGCGGCCGTGGCTGGGATGGCGGCCCCCGCGAGCTCACGCGCGGCAGTGGTGAAGAGGCCCCGAGACGAGATGCGGCTGCTGGGGTGAGATTCGTGAGGTGTGAGAGATGCAGCTGCTGGGTTGGGTAATGGCTGGAGATAGGGTTTTGGGTGACACTCTGACCGGTGGGCCGCGCTAATTTCCATGTGCATGAGTGAACTGGCTGAGCACGTCAAAATGAAAAATGGGCTATATCGACTAGTCATTTGACTCTAAGATGTGTTTTTAGCGACCAATGGTGAGGTAAACAGCTAATATATACCGTCGGTATGAGTACAAATAGCGACCGATGATCTGTTAGAAATTTATACCGGCCGATAATTGTTCGTTAATATTATGTTTTAGCGACCATTATCCGATGCTATAGATTGACTATGGTATAGTGTGTCTCCGCACCCTTGTTTCATGGGCTAAATGAGCTTGAATCTGCTACGACCCTACAGCAAGGTTGACTTGGTTTTGCATATTTCCTCGCTGCATGAATTTCACCCATAGAAACAGACGACATATTTAATAATCGAGTATGATTGATGATATAATGCACGCTGAGTGTTTTGTCCTGTTTGGTAGAACATTTTCAACAAATGTCACTAGTGAGAAATAAGTTTGGGATGGAGTGAAAGATAAAAAAATCCTACATATAGTATGGTATGGGACCTATGAAAGTTGCAAAAACACTAAGAACAACTAAGGGATGTCTCAATGCACTGAATGGGGTGATTTTGATTGTATTAATTAGATTGCTAACATGCACTGTGAGTTAATAAGGAAAGAGACACTATTTCTGTCTTGTTGTCACTACCCTAGATCTGGATATCACTGTCGGTTCAAAAACCCACTTCACTGCCGGATTTTGAACCGACAGTGGCATACCGGCAGTGATAGGGGGTTGACATCACTGCCGGTTCTTAAAAACCGGCACTGATCTACAGACAACAGTGTCGGTTCCTGGCTCCACCCAGCAGTGTTCAGTTGAACAACACTGCTGGTTTGTAATCCCAAACGACAGTGATGGTTGCTTCAAGAGTGTCGGTTCTTGGCTCAAGCCAGCAGTGTTGAGCAAGCCTACACTGTCGGTTCATGGCTCAAGCCAGCAGTGTTGAGCAAGCCAACACTATCGGTTTGTTGCTAACCGGCAGTGATGGTTATGACAACACTGCCGGTTTGTTGCTAACCGGCAGTGATGGCCCGTTCACATTTTATTGTTTTATAATTTATTTTAATTTATATTTTTTCATGGAATCAGGTTTTGCTTTATATACGCTACGTAGACGACAGGTCCATCAATATTAAATATTACAAATGTTACGGTTATAGTTCAAATGTTCTTATCAAGATCTCAATCCCTCAAAATAAAAAAAGAAATTATTCGATAAGATGAAGCATGCTTCTCAGACTTCTTACAATAATCTAGCGAGCCGCTCTAGGCTATACTGGTTCTTGAACTTCATGGATTGTGCAATGTAAAATGCTCCATCTTTTTCTAATACCTTGGATAAGATGAATTTTGCTAGCTACGATTGCAGTGCGACGATCTCCATGTCTAACAGCCTTTCGTGGTTATATTTCTTGCGCTGTCGTTCAAGAAAGATGATATCCAAAGAGGAATCAGTAAATTATTTTGTTCAAATATTAGCAGACATAAATGAAAAGAGGATTATACACACCAACTTATCTGCTTCTTCTGATTTCCCACCAATGTAGTGAAGCATTGCCCACATTACATAAAACCCGCATTCATTGTTTCCCGCCGGCTATTTTAGGTACTTCCCCTCCATTTCGACAACCTTGAATGGGACCTACTTCCCACTGATACATCTTCTTCGGACACTGTGCAACATTAAAAGGAGAAACATTAGAAAGCTGTATGTGTGACTAGAAAATAACATGTTATTAGGACCGCTTACTAATTCAACATTGCCACCAAAGCATTCAGATGATGAAATGGTTTTTTCTTCGAGTCCCACACCTCGATCAGATTTTTAGTAAGATTGACACAAATGAAGATGAAATGGTTGCTGCAATCACAGAATCCTAATTAAAAGCCGAGAACACATACTCGCAGTTGTAGGCTAGAAGTATGTGGGTTTTGTTCTTCATCTTGAATTCATCAAAAACAACAATCAATCTCTCTTTCAGGTCTTCCATGTCGCATCCATGGAGGCCTAAACATGTCTTCTCATTGACTCGTAAGGGGTCCAAGAAGCCTATGTTATCCCATTTGCTTTTTAGTATGCAAAATTTTGCTATACACCTACATAAAATCATAGGAATTGCTCAAAAGTTAACAATTTGTGTCTCAAGAGAGTAGTTAATTATAATATCGTGCGTGTAGGGTACTTACATAGTCCACAGCATCAACATTTGTGAATCGAGAGAGCGTTTCTAGTAGAGCTGGAACAAGCACTCCCACTCGACATCAAACTTCTCTTCTTCAGGACAATGAAAAACATGTGGCGAACGGATAATAACCTCAAAACCAAAGTCCTCCGTCTTTGTTGCTTGAGCCATGTAATGTTCATGCAACTGGCTCATATATATTGTCAAATTTTTGTACTTGTCATCGGGAACCAAAAGATTGCCCCTTTCATACTTCATTGTCGTGGTTTCCATCCCTTGTACATCATAATAGATGTTCACGGCCTCTTCCATTGTTAATTCGGGGTTGTCTTCGACATACTTCTGTATCTTCCTTAAATCTTCATTGTGTATTTCATCGGCTCTTATTGTAGCGTACTAATTCTATGTTGGCCTTTCAAATTCGGACTTCAACAAACACGGAGGCAGCGAGGCACAGAGATTGATGAAACTAACACAATCTTCCATCGAGATGTGTGCTGTAAATTTTGCTTCAATCAAGTTTGTAACGCTGCCACTAAACAACCTTTTTCTTTTTTTGTTGGTCCACTTTAGGAGCATTAGCGACTGAATCCAAGGACCTTTTCTGCGATTGCGAGGATGCCTTTGATCTTGTTTTAGGCTGAGGTGGAGGAGGAGGAGGAGGATGACGATAAGAATTTTATTTTCTCAGGGCTGATGAAGATGGAGGAGGAGGAGTCTTCTCTTTTCTCGGGGCTGATGAAGATGGTTTCGGACGAGGAGGAATAGAAGGAGACCTCTATGTTCTCGGGGGTGATGGCAAGGGATGAGGAGGGGAGTGACCTCTGTTGAGAGATGGTGAGTGATCATCACGGGTGAGCGAAGAGTCACAGTCGTCCTCATCAACAGAGGACAATTGGTGATCAAGCTTAATGAAGTGCTTGCACCAGGCCACTTGAGAGCCCTTGTTATGACCAAGTTTCGGCCTGTCTTCCGTTGCGGGGTACTCAATGTGTATCTTGTTATACTTCTTATCAAGTATTCTGTCAATGGTGATGCGAGCGTACCCCTGTGGAATTTGGTGGCCATTAATGGTCCCATCTCCCGCAGGCCAGGCCTCGAGCGCCACCATGTCCTTTGTCCATTCCTAACGGATGTACAACTTGACATTGACGGGTTCAGTGATGCCATCCACCGGATTAGGCACATTCGCATCTTATTCGTCGAGCGGGGTCGATCCGTAGCTGCTACGACCCCTAAACTGTGGGCTAAAGGTAGTAGGAGTAGGGTTTTGTGGTACTCTTGGCCCCTTGGCCAGCAAAATTTTCTAGACTTGTGCTTCAATAGTCGCCTCAATCTGTGCGTTCATTCTGTTTTTCATCTCTTTTAGTTGCCTCAAACACTGCCTCCTGATCCGCTCTACCCCTCGAGTGGCTCCGGTAAGTGTGAGATTCTTTGGGGAATGCTAGTTTCCAAGGAACAACACTGGTTTCTCTAGTGCGACTAGGGTGCTCCTTGGTTTGGAGTGCTTGGGTGTGCATGTCTTTCTCCCTATTAGAAGTGCGAGTCCCTTGCCTCACCTCCTCTGTTACCTGGGAGATCCTCTGGATGAGTTCGCTCATGGGTGGATTTGTGGCGTTAAAGCTCCCATCCTTGGCGTGGCATACAGTCCTCCCCATATAGTATAATATCGATCTTGGCTCCTAATGGGCGGCTCAACCAGAACACCTTCCTCAGCAAGGTGATCCATCTTTTCAAGTTCTGCTTCAAATTCTGGCATCTTTTTGGTGTAGCCATGAGAGCCAAGATGATGAGGATTCGTCGCTTTCGGTGAGTTCTTCTTATTCTTCCTGCTCAGTTCTAAGTACTCCTCAGATCCTTCTTCTTGAAATCCTGCCAGAAGTCCTTCTTCTTGCTAAACTGTCCACCATCAAAATCTGGCTCTTTATTTTAGAGGACAAAATTCTTGTACAATGTCCCCTTGAAATTCTTGAAGCATGTCCCCATGATTTCTTTTGCTTTTTTCTTGACTACCTCCTTGTCATACTCCATTGGGAAAGTAAAATACTCTGGGATCTTGATATCCCATATGTAATCCTTCTCAGTTTTGAGAACCCTCCACAGGTCATTATCTTTACCATTCCACATCCTGTACCTAATCGGGATGAAGTACCTTACAAGTAACCCGAGGATAGTCTTGTATTTGGTCAAAGCTATAGGCGGTGAGAGTGGATCCTCGAATCCATCGAACTCAGTGATGTGCTAGTGTGCATTCCTACCAATAGGAATATTTGACACGCCTCGCTTGGATCTGGCCTTCCTGCTACCTGAACCCTCTGGCTCCTTGGCCGGTGGAGGCTCCTGCTGGAGACACCAAGTAAGCTATGACCATCTCACTTGATTAGCATGTGTGGCTACATAGTCACATGATACCAAAGTTACTTGGTCATTTTGACCCAGCTCGAGCAAGCCAAACAGGGTCCATGGCTGCTCGTTCTCACCGTCCTGATTGACACCATCACCATTTGTCGGATCATGCGGCTCTCCTGTCCTAGCGATATTAGCCGCTTCTTATTGCCAATCTGTTCTTCGGCGATGGGGTAACAGGCGATGATGAGTCATGGCTATGACACAATCGTGGTTAGTTTTGGCTGCGGACAACTACTAATAGCATATGTTCATATTATATATATATAATATGTTTAATGCAAAGTCTAATAATAAGTCCACATACAACAAAGTCCACCTACTATTCTACGAAACTAAGCCTACATCAACTTTCAAATAAGAAAAGCAAAGACCATAGCCATAAATAAAAGCATGACATCTTTCCAAGACCAAGGAGCAATTCTCCTAATCTTCACATCTCTAGCGGGTGGCTTCTCTTCAATCTCCAGTGCCAGCGGATGGCCATGGTTTGCATTCATTGGACCCTAGTAGGCCAGTTGCCCATGGTTTGCAAGGTAGGCCGGATGACTATAGTAGGCCCTCAAAGCTTTGGCTTCTATGTTGTATTTTTTTGTTCAAATTACCAGGGTAGCGATTAACTTAGCATAGCAATCTTTCCAGGTTCGATAAATCCTAGGCACAAGACCAACATGCACTACATACCATGCTATGGTTGCCTATACATTTAAGTAAATTAGGTTGTCATTCAAACATGATGTATCAGAAATATTAAGTTCATATACAGCTAATGAACAAATATTATCTAGATAAAGAGGCATAGAGCAAGCTACATTGTGAGAGGAGGAACTTGCAGCATCTAACAAATTAAATTGTTCTTCATGATTTTAGCACGAAAAAGCTTGTCCAACACCAGTTGAGATGGTTTAGACATGTCCATCGAAGACCTCCAGAGGTACCGGTGCATAGTAGAATCCTAAGCTAGGATAGTAACATGAAGAGAGGCAGAGGAAGACCGAAGTTGACTTGGGTAGAGGCAATAAAAGGACACTTGAAAGGATGGAATATACCCAAACACTTAGCCTTAGATAGGAGTTCTTGGAAAATAGCTAGTCACGTGCCTGGACCTTGATTGCTTCTGTTGGGTTTCAACTCTAGCCTACCCAACTTGTTTGGGACTTAAAGGCTTTGTTGTTGTTGTAACAAAGACTTTCTCGTCTGAAAAGTTAAAACAGTTGTTTAAAATGCCAATATTCAACACAAAACCAAAATTATATAGGAACCATGGAGTGGACCACCATCTGGTTAAGCTCATTCTAATTGCAAGCCTTTATAGGCTGTATACTGATGCATAATACCAAAATTATAGGAACCATGGAGTGGACCATGCTACCATAGTTCTAGCAAATATCACACTAAAAGTGGAGTTACCAAATACCAAGCACATACCACTCAACATGGCCAATTTAAACAGTTGCTTCCTAAAGGCTAGATCATGCCATGAAGTTAAGTTGCCAAGCAAAAACTAGTACTCTTAAACATTGCAATACCACAATAAGTATGGCGTTTATGTGCAGAGTAATTGTGCCATCTTATTGAACCCTCATATCTGAATGATAAATTATACAACATGATTATAAGTATATGACAGTGAATGTACAGAGTTTAACCACATTAGGTACTTTTGCTAGTACTCTTGCAATGGATTGGCCTAACGTTTTTCCCTACTAAGTAACTGCAGTTCTTGTCATAAGTTGGCTCTCAAAAAAATTTAATACTAGCAAAGCAGGCATAAAGGTATTGATCAAGCTTCCAATTAATTTTATACTATGTAGTTCTTCTCATAGGTCAGCGGTACAGATAAACAGATCACACTGGCATGCTCAGTTCCACACTAGTAAACCATGATACTACCATTTTGCCTTGAAAACCTCCCAATGCCCACCCCTAAAGTCCCATTGGCCCCAACACGCCAAATGCCACACGGATCACAAGTCAATGCAGGAGCGGACCTACCAAATCCTAGCCACCGCCGCCACACACTCACCATGGGGCATTTCATCAAACACATACTGGACAGTGAGCCACACACTCACAGTGGGGGGTGGGAAAGCAGCTATTCGCGTGTTCCTGAAGGCCTCGGCAGTGGGAGTGCAGGCGTGTAGGAGGGGCATGACCAGCATCATGGATGAGGAACGAGGGCACGGACGGCGCGGTGCTCCGATGTGGGGCGGTGGATGGCGTCGCCGGCGTTGGCGTGTGACTAACGGGGATGCATCGAGGGGACGCACGAGCATCGGCATCGAAGAAGAGGAGCACGGGGCTAGGAACGGTGGTGCGGGGGGGCAGTGGACGGGTGTGCGGGGAACGGTGGTGCCCGGCGGCGTGGGGTTGTGCTCCGGTGGCACGGGGGGACGGGTTGGTGCGTGGTTGAAATGACTTTGGAAAAATTCAATCCATGCCTTGCTTTTATACCAATGGTTCATCACTTCCGGTTGTAAATTCTAAACTGATAGTGATTAGGAAACATCACTGCTGGGCCATACCTCGAACCGGAAGTGATGGGGCTATAGCAATTACGGGTTAAGTAGGATATCTTTTCCCTTTCTTTCGAATTCCTCCGACTACCTCAATGATTCACACCCCACAATTTAGCCCCTGAGACCCGTGTTCGAGTCCCAGGCGGCCCAAATTTTTTGGTTTAATTTTATAAATTATTAAATGACTTTGGAAAATTTCACCCCGCGCCTTGCTGTTATCCCAATGGTTCATCACTGCCGGTTGTAAGTCTAAACCAACAGTGATGAGGCAACATCACTGCTGGGTCATTCTTTGAACCGGCCATGATGGCGTTCTAGCGGTAATAAGTTAAGTAGGATATCTTTTCCCTTTCTTTTGAATTCCTCCGACTAGCTCAACGGTTAAGACCCCGCAATTTAGCCCCCGAGACCCGTGTTCGAGTCCTAGGCGGCCCAAATTTTTTGGTTTCATTTTATAATTTATTAAGTGCTCTAAAAGGTCAAAAAAAAATTAGCCTTGACACACCTCCTATACTAGCGCATCGGTTAAGATTCAGAACTTTGCTCCCCAAGACTTGAGCTCGAACCCGAGGGCTGGCACAATTTTTTTATTTTTTTATAAATCACTACTGGTTTTCAAAATAAACTGACAGTGATAACCAGCATCACTATCGGTTTCGTCTCATCGCTACCGATTTTTTGAAACCAACAGTGATGTTTATATATATTAAAAATTTTCTTTTATATACTGAATAAATAGAAGCATGTGCATTCCTATGTCGAAATGGCTTAAAATTTTTTGGCAAGCATGTACACCCAAATTAAAACGCCACACAGGATCTTAGGTTTTTCTGATTAGTTTTTTTATTTATTATATTTTTCTGTGTGCTGAATGAGACAAAAGAGGGTCAATTTCATCTTGGACATAACAGATTTTTTCATCGACCTCTACAAAATTCTTATCCCTAGGGCACATTAGAGCATGTGTAAAAGTTTGGCACTATTCCGTATTTTTCGTGGGTAGACTCAGTTCAACCAATAATTAATCGGTGTCGTTGCGTGGAAATTCAATTAAATCTCAAAAAGTAGCAAACCATCTCTGGAAAATCCCAAACTAGGTGTTTCCTTCACACGAGGCACGTGCAAGCCTAAGAAAAAGTTTGAGACCAATACAACATCAGAATGCATATGAACCACAGAAACCTTAATTACCTATGTGTATAGTCATTGTTTGGTGAAAGGGCTCATGTACCTCTGTGAAGCATGTATACTCCACCTATATCAAAATGGCTTGAAATTTTTTTGGCAAGCATGTATACCCAAATTAAGGCGCCAAACAAGATCTGAGGTTTTTTTGATCATTTTTTTATTAATATATTTTTCTCTGTATTGAATGAGACAAAAGAGAGTGAATTTCATCTTGGACCCAATAGATTTTTTCATTGACCTCCACAAAATTCTTATGCCTAGGGCACATTAGAACTTGTGTAAGAGTTTGGCACCATTCCAAATCTTTTCGTGGGTAGACTCAGTTCAACCTATAATTAATCGGTGTCATCGCACGAAAATTTCATTAAACCTCAGAAAGTAGCAAAGCATCTTCGTAAAATCCCAAACTAGGTGTTTCCTTCACACGTGGCACGTGCAAGCCTAAGAAAAAGTGTGAGACCAATATGACACCGAAATGCGTATGAACCACAGAAACCTTGGTAACCTATGTGTATAGTCATGGTTCAATGAAAGAGCTCATGTACCTCTGTGAAGCATGTATACTCCGTCTATGTCGAAATAGCTTGAATTTTTTTTGCAGGCATGTATACCCAAATTAAGGCCCCAAACAAGATCTGAGGTTTTTCTGATCATTTTTTTATTAATATATTTTTCTCTTTGCTGAATGAGACAAAAGAGGGTGAATTACATCTTGGACCCAATAGATTTTTTCATTGACCTCCACAAAATTCTTATCCCTAGGCCACATTAGAGCCTGTGTAAAAGTTTGGCACCATTCTAGATCTTTTCGTGGGTAGACTCAGTTCAACCTATCATTAATCGGTGTAGTCGCGCGGAAATTCAATTAAACCTTAGAAAGTAGCAAACCATCTCCGGAAAATCCCAAACTTGGTGTTTCCTTCACCTATGTCATGTGCAAGCCTGAGAATAATTTTGAGATCAATACGACACCGGAATGTATATTTCTAGTTGCCCAACAAATGTTACACGAATTACATGCATGACAATAATTAAACACACAAGCCGTACAAATTAAAATTAGGACCCAATTAAACTATTAGCTTGCAAACCTAGATAAATAAACATTAATTACTATCGGAATCACTATCGGGATCAATCGGGCCACGCACACTAACATGCCTCTGTAGCCATATATGGTAATTGATGTCATAGATTATGTATCTACTTGTATTGATGAAGGTCAATGCCCATATGAGTGCACTCTCTTATGACTCATAATACCGAAAGAATGGTCAGCCATAGATGTAACCTACTGAATGACCACTGCATCTGTTAGTAATCCTTATGTAGTACTGGCGTCCTTCTATAGTGAGCTGGCCAAGGTTTCTATTGTAGAAGTCCCAATCATACCCGAGTTGCTCCGTAGCTTGGTCTAGAACGGCCCACAAGCCACATGCAGCATAGGTAAGGCCCTGGAACGCAATCTACATGTGGAGAAAAAGAAAAAAATTAGAGAATGTTATTACAATAATAAACAACAAATAACCATGACTCAGGTATAAGTGGCCATTTTACCACATCTGCACGGTTGTAGCATTAAACCATTCGCTTGCTTGCGGGACAGGGATATCACCAGCATTCAAAGCTAGTGCCTTGAAGTGTGAGAAATCAGACACATCATAGCAAACACGTCGAAGTGCCTCTAAATAGAAGTGCACAACACTGAATTGGGTGCTTATCACGTCTGGGCTCTATCTTCCCATCTCATGGATATGGTTCCGATGATTTGCACCCCTCAAAGGGATAGAAAAATTGAGTTCACACGTCCAAAGCCGACCACTTGCATTAGATGTCGTGTTCTCGATGATGTCCGAGATAAAGAACCAACTAAGTACTGTTCGTAGCCAATCTATTGGGGATATAGTTTGCGACATATATGTATGCAACAATGATAGTAAACTAATTACACTTATTTCTTAGCATAAAAAAATAAAAGATGTTGGAAAATATTTCATACAATAGTTGGAACAGGGAATCATGGAATGACCACATTAGGAGCGAATGGCTCATCGCCCGGGTAGAAACCTGGTTCTTGTGGTGGGGGAGGTTCATTGTTCATACCACCTGATCGATAAAATACAAAAAAATATGAACATAAAATATATGCATAAAAAATTCTTCTAAGTAAAATGTGGCAACATAATTAAATATAGATCGAATGCAAGGAATAAGAATATATATATAAATGTAGAATGCAAAGAAACATGAATATAAATATAGATCAAATGAATATAGATAGAATATTAGAGAAGACAACATATCAATACCATTGTAAAATGCAGGAGCCATGACCAAATCACGTAGAGAGAGAGTGGATTTCTTGAGAAGTGAGAGTGAAACGTGAAAAATGAGACTGTGAGAGTTCGTGGGTGGGTGGGATCGATGTATGTGGCCAGCGGGTTGTTTTATATAGGGGGGCATGGACATCACTACCGATTTTTAAATAGAACCGATAGTGAAAGTTAATATCACTACCAGCTTTTAAATAGAACCGACAGTGAAAGTGAATATCACTACTGGTTTTTAAATAGAACCGACAGTGAAGGTGCATATATGTAAAGGATATATTTATTTAGATAGTACAGTGGGAAAGTTTTAACAACAACGATATATTTATTTAGATAGTACAGAAATACATCAAAAAATAACAAAAATATTAGAAATAAATTACATATATGATAACAAAGACCTTACACTAAAATTCCATATACGATAACAAAGACCTATTTGTGTACAGGTCAATGTTACAATCAGTGTGTATCAACACATTATAATTTAACCACCTCACTAGCATTCTTCTAGCACCAACTAGGGTCAAATAGCAGCACTGAGGTGGTCTACAAGCTATACTGGTTGGAGATGACAAGGTGACATCGATGAATCCATGCCTCTGCTATACATGGCTTTTTTCATAGTGCAGTCCAGATGCGCACCGCAGCGGATGGCTCTGTGAACCACGTGGCATCTCCAATCTTCGACGTTGCTCTATCTGCAGTAGCATTCTTCTAGTACCTCTTGTGTGCACCATTTTGGTGGACTACGATGCATAACGATATATGTGGTATGTTGAGAGAGGAAAACACTATATCATTGCTAATAAGCCCTGGCAAAAACCAACATGCATGGAGAGGCTCCCTAGCAGGGCGCCATTTTATAGGCTAGCTATCGCGGTAGGTGGGAGCAATGCTCCTGCTGTGGTGATCAGCGGGAGCACTATTGGCCTGTGAGGGAATATTCATATCACTGCCTTAACCGCTGCACTAGCATTAAGGATTACGTTAGGTTAGGTTAAGTTTTTTATTTTATCCGTTTAGTGCATGTAAATACATATAATAATGGGGACGAGGGTCCCGATCTTATGTCAGGTTTAAGATGAACAACGATTTGTTCGGAGAGCGACACACCGATCCGGTGTTAGATCACACAGACCCGAACCCTGCAACCTTAGCACCACGTCTCCTCTGGTTATCAACCGTGTCACAATCCGGTTGACCTCGCCAAGAAGGCTAATCCCTGTTGCGAATCGAAGAACACAAGCAAGAACAAGATAAAAAGCAACTCAATTAAAGTGACAATTGCAGATGAATGATTAAGCACTCGAAGTTGGGGTCTTGTAAACCGATAACGGCGACTGTTCAATGACAGATTGATCTAAAACAAAACCCAAAACCTAAAGTAGGTGGTGGCTACTGATTATATAGCCTAAGGGACGTCCAAGGATCCCTCTTCACGTCCTAAAGGTGTCCCAACACGTTACAAGGCCCAACGGCCCAAAAGACGACGACGCAGCGTCGTGACAGATTCTGGATGTCAACTTGTTTCGATGATTCCCATTGATTCTGATGGAATTTTGATATAGGACCACTTCCATTGGTTTCCTTATGAAATTATCTTTCCATCCATATGTGTATCATCAAAAACGAAGTCCGTATGCGACCTGGACGTCTGTTTTACTACACGCTGGTCCTGGAGCCCGAGATGGACTCGAACTCAAGTTGGACTGGGCCTTCGGCTTGGCTTGGACGTCCTTGCTGACCTCCTAAGGTGGTGGCCAAGGAGGAGGACGTCCAAGGGCTTTCTTGGTGGGTTCTCCAAGTCCTTGGGGTGTGCTCCCACTTGGGCCAGGGCCCCAAGGATGAATAACAAGCCCATAACGACAGTGTAGCTCCCAGCAGAAACAGTGATAGAATATCTTGATGGTTTGGAGGCATTGCTGATGTGATATTGAGATGAGACCAAATCTATTTGAAATCTTATCAAACAAGCTTTCCATCAAGTGCTCATTGACCTCGATCGCACTCTAGATGGCTGAGTTATGGCCTTCCCAATGATGCACTATCGAGCTGCCGATGAACCAAAAATTCAACTTTGATGAACTTGCACGTTGAGACATATTTGTACCTACAATCAAATAACGACATGTACATGTGGAACCAATTGAATTGTACCAAAAATCACTATGCAAATATAGGAATGAGCTCACCTTATAAACAATGGTTGTATCCGATGGTGTCATGTCCTCATCATCCTCCCCTTCTTGACAACAAACCGTCCTCGGTTTGGGATTAGCTGAAGAAAACGTTGTTGGTAGTATCCAACATTGCTCCCCTTCTGGAAATTTAACATGTTTCTTTATAACAAAAGTAAGGGAACTCGACATGACAAGATTATAGCAATTGCAATCCTTTGGTTGATCATACTTTTGCACAATATAAGGAGATTTCATATTTGAACAAATATAGACACGATGCACCATATACTCTCCTTTACAATTATATTTTCCAATAAAATGATATGTACAAGTAGACAACCATGACAATTCAACGCATTTAAGTTTCTCTTCTAAACTACTAAGAGCATATAAAGTATCAAACTCAATATAACCCAAAGTATTTGAAGAATACAATAATTTCTTTTCATCTTTTTCGGTAGCAATGGGAAGCAAATTTTTATGTTCAGCATAAGTAATTGGTTCCAAAGCCAAAGCATCATACTCGTTCACTAGTTGTGGAATACGTATAATAAAAGCATTTTCACAC
Source organism: Miscanthus floridulus (assembly GCF_019320115.1). Lineage (NCBI taxonomy): Eukaryota > Viridiplantae > Streptophyta > Magnoliopsida > Poales > Poaceae > Miscanthus > Miscanthus floridulus. The sequence continues at coordinate 99,663,220 of NC_089589.1, forward strand.
AGCTCTTCTTTATCACTAGCATTATTAGAATAATTATTTTTTGACAAAGGCAATTCAGATTTAACATCCAATTCTTTCCTTTCATTAGCAACTCTATCTCTATTAGATTGTGCATTTTCAGCATAGTTTAAAGTTTTACCAGACTCCAAAGTATGTGTGGGAGGTGGTGGTGGTGAAGATGTTGTAGTGGCGAAAGTAACCACTCGCCTTTTTATCGCAGTCTCAACCTTCGCAAATGGTTGCTCCACCCTTGCTAAAATCTAGTTGAGGTTGTCGCCAATGTTGGTATGGGTCTTTTGCTGACATTCCTACAATTCTTTTTCTGCAAGCATAGCAAGCTGGAACAAACGTTTGAGAGTATAAAATTCTATATAGAAAACAATATCTTGTATTTCATGCCTCAAACCACCAAAAAAACGAACAATGGTATCTTCCATGTCCTCTACTATCCCACAACGTATTGCACACTTTTGAAACTCTGTATAATATTCTTGGACAAACATATTGCCCTGCTCTAAGCACTGCAATTTGTTATTCCATTCATGTTTTTAAGGAGGAATAAAACGATCATGCATAGCTATCTTAAGTTCTTCCCATGTACCAGGTAAAACATCCTCTGCAACTAGCCCATACCACCAAATAGTGGCAAAGTCCTTAAACTCACTAGTAGCTTATCGAACTCTATATTGCTCAGGTACAAGGTGGGCACTAAACTTTTGTTCTACCATTATCTCCCGATTAAGGTATCCTTCAGCATCATAATGACCCGAAAAGGATGGTATGGTCAATTTACCTCTCATACCTTGATGATTATAGTCTATATGTGAGGGCTCATTGTTCTTTATTCGGTCCATCCTTGCAAACTTCTGGTCCATGATTTCCTGTAATTCACTCTTAAACAGAAACTCGTTGTTTGATATTGTTAGAAATTAATATAAATCCCCTATCAACTATTTATGGGTAAGTGGAATCACACTCTCACACGTCTTACCAAGTTCTTACAAAGTTCTTACCCACGCAAAGCAGTGGATGGTACAACCAGTGGCTGGTTCATGATACCTGTGAGGGTGTGACACCAAGATTCCAAGGGTCTTTTTCTGTACCGATCTGAAGTATATGTGGAGCTTGGGAGGCACAAAAAAGAACAAATATATATATGTGGCACACAAGTCAGTGACAGACAGCAATATTGAATAAATGTCCAGAGCACTTGTCCTAGTTGCTGGCCTATACGTGTTTCTATCACCAGTTGTGATAAACAAGAGAGGAAACAAGGATGAAAGGAAACAAGTATTAAAGGTAGCAACGGATATGAACAAGGCAAAAGATACCACAAACAATAGAGCTATTGAGTATTCCTTATGTGCTCCTTTTCGATATCTTCTATTCTCTTATACTATTTTTTTCTTTTATTTTTTTGTCCAATCTTTTTTTTCTTGCTTTTGCTCTTTTGATATTTTTTCTCAGCAAGGAGCACACAAGAATAAACCACAAAAAATTTGAGCTCAATTGAATAAAAGATGTGGCCTATAGAAAATTAGGACTGTGCTAAAAAGCATACCAAAACTTGTGGGCCCAGAAACTCAATTTTCCTAATCGAATTTCGCAAATCTAATTTTTGCGAACCCAAAAGGTCTGGGATGAAATAGATCTAAAATTTTCTGGCGTTCTCCATAGATATAAAATTTTTCCCGTTTCGAGTTCGGATGCAAAAGTTATGACTGTTTTAAGGAAGCTGCTCGAATCAGGGATTTAGTGGACACAAGATGCAAACCGATGGTGATACGGAATAGCGGTGGGTGGAGGTATCAACACAAACCACAAAAAAACACAATCTAAACCAGCAACAAGACTTTGACCTAGGACACAAACTCAACAAAGCGGACTCTGAAACTGAATCATGCAAAGGCTATGGCGCGGATGGTTATAGGATAGGAAACAAATATGGCATTGGACTATGGGATAAAAGCAAAAACACTCGAACTAAGGGTAAGATGCGAACTTGATGGTATACCTGAAGCTCTGATTACCACTTAATGGGGACAAGGGTCCCGATCTTCCGTCAGGTTCAAGATAAACAACGATTTGTTCGGAGAGCGACACACAGATCCAGTTTCAGATCACAAAGACCCGAACCCTGCAACCTTAGCACCACGTCTTCTCTGGTTATCAACCGTGTCACAATCCGGTTGACCTCGCCAAGAAGGCTAATCCCTGCTGCGAATCGAAGAACACAAGCAAGAACAAGTTAAAAAGCAACTCAATTAAAGTGACAATTGCAGATGAATGATTAAGCACTCGAAGTTGGGGTCTTGCAAACCGATAACGGCGACTGTTCAATGACAGATTGATCTAAAACAAAACCCAAAACCTAAATTAGGTGGTGGCTACTGATTATATAGCCTAAGGGACGTCCAAGGATCCCTCTTCACGTCCTAAAGGTGTCCCAACACGTTACAAGGCCCAACGGCCCAAAAGACGACGACGCAGCGCCGTGACAGATTCTGGATGTCAACTTGTTTCGACGATTCCCATTGATTCTGTTGGAATTTTGATGTAGGACCACTTCCATTGGTTTCCTTATGAAATTATCTTTCCATCCATATGTGTATCATAAAAAACGGAGTCCGTATGCGACTTGGACGTCCGTTTTACTACACGCTGGTCCTGGAGCCCGAGATGGACTCGAACTCAAGTTGGACTGGGCCTCCGGCTTGGCTTGGATGTCCTTGCTGGCCTCCTAAGGTGGTGGCCAAGGAGGAGGACATCCAAGGGCTTTCTTGGTGGGTTCTCCAAGTCCTTGGGGTGTGCTCGCACTTGAGCCAGGGTCCCAAGGATGAATAACAAGCCCATAACGACAGTGTAGCTCCCAGCAGAAATAGCGACAGAATATCTTGATGGTTTGGAGGCCTTGCTGATGTGATATTGAGATGAGACCAGATCTATTTGAAATCTTATCAAACAAGCTTTCCATCAAGTGCTCATTGACCTCGATCGCACTCCAGATGGCTGAGTTATGGCCTTCCCAATGATGCACTATCGAGCTGCCGATGAACCAAAAATTCATCTTTGATGAACTTGCACGTTGAGACATATTTGTACCTACATTCAAATAACGACATGTACATGTGGAACCAAGTGAATTGTACCAAAAATCACTATACAAATGTAGGAACGAGCTCACTTTATAAACAATGGTCGTATCCGATGGTGTCAGGTCCTCATCATATAATTTATTGTAAAATAATACAAATATTTGTGTCTCAATTATTTAATTCCATGATATTTAGTTAATGGTCTATAATTATAAAATAATAGTGTTTCTAAACATCATCTCAATATATGATTACATAGTCAATTATTTAATTCTAGAGAAGCGCAAAAAATATAAATTAGATTACATAGTTGGTGAACAACGTCCGAATAATAATTACATAGTTAACAATAATCTAACTATCTTTAGGTGCATCAACAATGAGGGCCTCATTGTGATCAAGCCGTACGTCAGCAGGTTCGTCACCCTCTTGAAGGATAGGTAGGGCTATGTTCACCCCGAATGGAGGCATTTCCTGATAGCCCGTGTAGTCTTCTTCGTCTGTCACTCCATCGACACCGACAATCTTTCTTTTCCCTTCTAGGACTACTTTTAGCCATCTCTTGCAAGGATGAAGGTGTCGTCTCTGTATGCTGTCTTAGTGAGATCAACGGTAGTGAACCCTTCGCTATCAGGGTTGATTTCCTCAAGCCAGACCCACTAGCAGCAAAAAAGAGCTGCCTTCAACGGACCATAGGCTAGCTCCCATATCTCCTCTATGAAACCATAGTATGTCGCCTACACGTTGTTGTTTTTGTCGTCAGCATCAAAATGAACACCACAATTTTGGTATGTGCTCTTTTCATCTTGCTTTTTTGTGTAAAATGTGAATCCATTGATCTCATACCCTTGGTACTTAAGATATGTACTCGAAGGTCCCTTGGCTAAGGCATCCAGTTGATTACTCAACTTTATTCCAAGCAAGCGGTGCCGCAACCAGTTGACAAATTCCTCCTTATGGTTTTTATCTAGCCAAGCCTATGACCTGCTCGGATACAGAGTTTGTAGCGATTGCCTGTGCTCATCAATGTATGGCTTCACACCCTCGGCTTGCTGGAGAATAGTGAACTGTGCCTGTCTGAAAGAAACAAGGCCGTCTATTATAACAAATTTCTCCCCAAACATTCCTTTGCCACTTAGTCTTCCCTCGTGATGAGATTAAGGAACTTTGACCCTTTTGATGTCTAGATAATATGTGCAGAACTCAATGGCCTCCTCCATTGACCATCCTTCAACCATGCCCCCTTCTGGCCTGAATCTATTCCTAACAGACCTCCTAAAAACTTTCATCAATCTTTCAAAAGGGAACATATGATGCAGGTACATTGGGCCAAGGGCTCTAATTTGGTCAACAAGATGAATGAGCAGATACAATGAGATATTAAAGTAAGTCAGCGGAAAATGCATCTCAAGCCTAACGAGAGTTTTGGCTATGTCCTGCTGCAGCTGCTCTAGCGTGGACACATCAATGACCTTTTTTGAGATCGCGTTGAAGAACAAGCAAAGCTTTATGATTGGGGCACAGAACTTTGGGGGGAGGATACCACACAGGGCAACAGGGAGCAGCTGAGTCATAATAACATGACAATCATGGGCCTTCATAGGGCCATAGTTGAACTTGAGTTCTCTCATGTTCACTAGCCTCTTCGAGTTTGCACAGTTGCCCATCAAGACTTTGAGTTCATTGAAGAAAGAAATAAGCACATGCTTTTCTTCCTTCTTCAATGTCCATGATGCAACCGGAAGTTCGAACTGGCCATTCTCTAGCTCCATAGGATGCAGCTCCTTCCTGATTCCCAAGTGTTGCATGTCTAGGCGTGTGGCTAGTGAATCCTTTGATGTCCCCCCGGTGTCCATCAAGGAGTTAAGAGTGTTAGCGCACATGTTTTTTGTGATGTGCATGGGATCAAGATAGTAGCGTACACTCAGAAATGGCCAGTAAGGTAGTTTCTAGAAAATTGATTTTTCCTTCCAAATGCTCCCATCAGGCGCTGCTACTGCATTGTCCCCCTTCCCAAGGACAACCTCCAGTTTGTTGAGTTCTCAAAGTATCGTAGGCCCATCTTGATATTTTGGAGCTAAGCATTTCACAATAGTACTATTGAAATCTTTTTTGTTCCTACGGTAAGGGTGATCCGTAAGTAGGAACCTATGGTGTCCCATATAAACTATCTTTGAATTATTTGGTAGATTTCCCGCATCGGTGTCATCCAAGCACTCGACACATCCAGTATAGCCTTTTGTCTTCTCTCCAAACAATGAACCTTGACCTGGCAGGTTGGTGATTGTAGCAATAAGTACTCCCTTGATTGTGATATGTTCCTTTTTGTACTCGTCCCAAACATCCGGCACACCCTTTTCAAACATCTTCACTAGTTCATCGTTCACTGATTCCAGAAACACATCGATGTCATTCCCAGGTTGTCTTGGCCCTTGGATCAGTAGTGGCATCTAGATGTATGACCACTTCATACAGACCCAAGGTGGAAGCTTGTATATACAGAGCGTCACTAGCCAGGTGCTATGATTGCTTCTAACATGGTTGAAAGGATTCATCCCATCTGTGCTCCAAGCAAACCAAAGGTGCCTTACCTCTCCACCGATGTCCTTATAGAACATAGTATTGACAGTCCTCCAGTCACGCCCATCAGCGGGGTGCCTCATCATTGTATCTTTCTTACGCTCTTCACCATGCCAGCGCAACAGCTTGGCTGACTTTGCACATGCAAACATCCTATGTAGCCAGGGAGCTATAGGGAAATACCAAACTACCTTTATGTGACCTCCTCTGGTCTTGGTAGCCTCATCTGGCGGCCCTTCCTTGTACCATGGAGCTTCACACTTGGGGCACTTGTCCAAGTCTTTATATTTTTCTCCACGGTACAATATACAATCATTGGAACACGCGTGGATTTTCTCAACCTCGAGGCCGATGGGGTAGATCATTTGCATGGCCATGTATGTCTTTTCTAGCAACTTGTTTTTTTTCTAGGAGTATTTTCCTTATTATACCTAACAACTGATCGAAGCCTTTATCGCTCAATCCGTTTGTCGATTTGAACTCTAACAGCATGGTGTTGGCTTCCAGTTTGCTCATTGGACAATTCCTATACAATGGTGTTTTGCCATCTTGTCTCATTTTCTCTAGCTTTCTTAGCTGTCTTCCACTAAGACATCCGGTCTCTACATTATGTAGCAGCTGAGAAATGCCATCGTTATCCTCGGTGTCGTCAGCTAGCGTGTTCCTAAATACATTATCAACTGTGGCCATAGGTTCCGTGTTGACACCGTGTTCCTCATCAGCATCGTGGATGGCTACATCAGGCATGTCCACATCATCATCATTTTCCTGCAGAACATTCACACCAACCTTGCCATCATAGTCCATATCGTATAGTTTGGCATGAACCCCATGGTAATCAAGTGCGATCGTATAGACCCAATTTGATGAAAGTTCCTTTGATTCTTGCAATCTTTGCATGGCCAGAAGACAGGGTTCCCATTCCCAGCATGGGCTTTGGCATCGGTGATAAACTGGCTGACGCCATGCATGTACCGCTTGTCTGTTCGGGACAGATGCATCCACTCTCGATCTATCTCTGCACAAAAAATACTGATATAGTAATTACAAAGAATTAATAAGAAATCGAGCTTCATGAACAACAATTGTAGCTCGAAAGTACCATTTTTGGAAAACATTATTGTACACTAATTATTGGAAAATTGAAATTGGTAGCCCCGGCCCTGTAAATTGAAAATCGTAGTAAAAAACAATTATTGCGCAATAATGAAGAACAACTATTCTACTCTACTTCTAAGAACTAAGTATAGCATCACATACTAACAATGATGATCTTGACTACCATGGAATAAGTAGCTAGGAATTTAAATGTGTTCATAGACACCAACCTTCTGGATGATGGATTCACCACAATTTGAGTCTTGCACAAATGTCCAATTGGAAATGTGCTCTCTATAATAGAGAAAGAACTAGAATGAGAATCAAGCAATGTAGTAGCCATCAAAACAAAGCTAATTAAGCACCAAAATCAAAGGAGTGGATGTTTGTTACTAACCTTAAAGCAAAAAGATCAAGCCATTCTTCAAAATCCAAGTGCTTGCTTCATGGTGAAGAGCAGCCGCAACAATGGAGGGAAGGGCCCAAATGCGCACCTCTGTTCTCGGGATGGAAGAGAGGAGGAAGAAGAGGACGGATGCAGCCTTTTTGTGCTGTAGGCTTATCACCATTGGTTCTTGGCTAGAACCGACAGTGATAGATCCCAATCACGGTCGGCTCTTTGCTTGAACCGGCAGTGATAAGTGGCCGTCAAAACACTGCCGGTTCAAACCACAAACCGACAGTGATGTGGTCCTTCACTGCTAGTTTTAGCCTAGGCCCAATCATTTTCTCATTTTCAAGCTCATAACCGGCAGTGAAGGTACATCACTGTCGGTTCTCACAAATCCGGCAGTGATGAGGCCGACAGTGATGTCCAAATCTGTAGGAGTGTGTGCCTTGTATTCCATGTAGATGAGGTACCTGTTTGGTTTCAGCTTCTTGTGTAGCCTACTTCATGTACCCTAGGTACATATCACCGACACTTTTGAAAGTGACTATCAAGGTGGGGCCCATGTGTCATACCCTTTTCCCTTCCTTCTTTCTCACTCCCCGAAACTTAGCCCAAAACACAATATGGTTACGCCTAGTGTAGCCGCCCATCCTATGCACCGGGTCATGCTCGCACGTCCTATCCACCAGGGCCTAGTTCGCCCGTCCATGTAGGAGCGGTCCTTGATCACTCATGCTAGATGTGCCCACCACCACACCTGTCCACAAACTTAGGGCACCGACAAGCTCCGCTCGAACGATCTATAGCTATACACAGTTTTGGCTAGTGGCTCTTGACAGTGCCACCGTCGGACATCGTTGTGCTACACCCTACTGCGTTGTTCCTTTCTCGCTCACCGCCACTATGCAGAGAAGGGGATAGAGAAATGGGAGCTAACGTTTCTCGGCACAGCTGGCGCATGCAGTAGTGGGGCCTTGATGCGAGCACACAAGATACGAGTCATTGGACTAGCGATCTAGGGTGCATAGTAGTCGGCGCTCGACTCCACACATGCAGAGCGGGGCAAATGAGCTGCTTTTTTGGCCTAGTTCTTGATTTTTTGCATCTGATGAGTTAATAGACCACGCTGAAATCAGCATGTCTCGAAAAATTTAATGGTCCCAGCAAGAAATTATGTTGTTTTCTTTTATTAGCTGCTAGCCAGTTTACTAGGATCAATTTTTGCTAAGACATGAGGATTAATATGTTTTTACTATGCAATCCATGCTGTAATCAGTTGGCTTGCTTGGCACCCAACAAACTCATGGCCGAGAACTACCAATGCCCAAGCCGGCAGCAAGGCCATAGTCGCGTCCCTCTCAATGTCTCCCACCACAGAAAATCCCCCTTCCCTTGGCTAACCAAGTGGACTGCTAGCCACAAAACCTCAAATACCCAACACCAAACCACTAATACCAAACAAAAAACAATTAAGGAACATTTATATTCCTTGCCTGACAGTGGCATCATCTCATTGGACAAGGCTAGCCATTTGGTAGCTGCTCGATTATATAGTATGCTTGGTTAGCTTGCATGCCTAGGCGAGGAAATTATTGTCCATGTAGGTGAGTCAAATCGGCATACATGGGCATCCCAAATCAGCACCGAATCAAAGACAAATTAAACTCGCACCACCACAACAACCTTTACCGTTGTCAGATTGAGCTCCCAAGCACAAATAAAGTTTTTATAGATTGAGGCACGCTATCAACGAATCAACCTCCTCCACCATTGGATCGAGGTTCAGCATCAACAAATCAATGTACGGTGGTGGAGAAATGAGCCATGACACGAGGTGAGGACAGCGCCGACAAGGGAAGCAGATGTCCCCATCGAATTGTGCCTACTTTGCCTGATAACGTCAGGTGAGCATCAAAGAAGGAACCCAACATACCCTAAATCCATCACTTTTTGTCCAAATTGTGGCTACTGAGCTCCAATTACTAACATGCTTAGATCTGAGCATGGGGGGCGGAAAGAGAGAGAAGGGGAAGGATAGGGGACCAACATACATTAGCTGATGATGGTGGTACTGCCACTACGCTAGATCTAGAAGAGAGTGAGTCAGTGAGGGTGTTCACAAGAGATAGGAGGCAGCGTGTAGGTTTCATCAGAAGGGATATATTTATCTTTTACCATATTTAAAATGGCTTCTCTCCAAATTTTAGTTATATATAGATGGTCCTATAGACTTATAAAGGGGGACAGAAATCAACACATGGAAGAAGACTCTTTTGCCCCACTTCCTTAATGCCTTCACTTAGCACAAACCTATGGTTACCTCGCACGGACAGCACACATAAAAAGTATACCATAAGAGCTGCCCCCTGGCCTACAGCATTGCCGACCAATCCGATCTCACCTGCCCTACGATATGGAAGCATCACATAGAAGCTCGTGGTTGGCCTAGTGTCGCTCGGCGTGCTGCCACAAATCACTCTAGCCTCGAAATGGTTGAACCACATATCATCTATAAGCGATGGTAGATGTCCACGAGATGATGGTTGAGGAAACCCATTCAACACCATCATATTAGGAATTGATGAGTTCAAGATTTCCTCTTAGCCAGGACACTTTCTCAGCCCTCGTGCTGGAAGTGCTAGTCAACCAAATTAGTTATTTGCACTTGTTGTTGGCATCCCCTTTGCTTCCCTCCCTCTTTATCTCTCTACACACAAGCACACACACACACCCACGCACCCGCACACCCGCACATGCACGCACACACACATACACGCTCAAATAGGCACGCACGCGCACGCGCACGCGCACGCGCACACACACATACACACACACGCACACACCCATGTGCACACCCACACACCCTTCTAAACAAATGGCTCAACACTGGTACCCTTCTCAGTTCACTAGCCCTAATGTTGTGTTGTTTGCTCATCGTATGTCTTTCTATTGAGTAGGTCAGAGGCTTAGAGAACATATGGCTCTTTCACTCCGGATGCTCATGCCACATGACCGGTAGTCCAAAATGGTTCTCTAGCCTCAACCCTCGTGCATGGTCAGGAATACATTACTTTTAGGATAACAACAGAGGTAAGATTGTCGCAATTTAGGTAAATGAGAACTTTGTCCTGAAGGATGTTGCTTTGGTTAAGAATTTTCATTTCAATCTTTTGTCTATTTCGCAACTTCTTGAGGATGGTTTCGAGTGCACTTCATGAACACTACTACAGATTGATCGATCATTGTCGCCACTTTCACTATCGTAGAATACATAAGCGATGGTGTGATATTTCCACCATCGGTTGTACCAGAGTTTTGCGATTAAAGGTGTTCCACTGCTGCTGTCGGTTCATCAGTGTTCCAGCGCCCTGGCGTTCCTCCTTCCTATAGAGCAGTAGCAGCGATGGCGGCGCTTCTCTTCCACTTTTCCATTGCTTGGCTCTCAACACGGAGAGGTGCAAGGAAGATAAAGCACCTCACTGGGATGTTGGTGGAAGTTTTGTGAGGTGCAGCCTTGTCCTTGCTCTCCCTATCTATGGCCTAGTAGGTCTTTAGGGTGCTCTAGGAGAGCTCCTTGATCATTGCAGATCTTCAGTTGGGCTCCATACTCGATAGTTTATTAATTGATAGGTCTTTGTTATTGTGCACCCAGTACTCTTTGATAAGTCTTGGTTATTGTACAATTGTGAAATGTAAATTTAGTTATCACTAAAAATTTTCCTCATGTGGCTGTGATATGCTTCTTACTATGTGGTTTATATATAATTTTTGCCTTAAAAACAATTAATAATTGAATGGCTATGATGCTTGTTACTCCCTTTGTTTTTTAAGTGTCATATTATTTGCCTTGGCCACACAAACGTGAGATAATGCACCTCACTAAGATTCTTCTTGGGCTCAAGTTTGCGAGGTGGTCCTTCTTCAAGATTGGATGTTTTATATTCCATCTTGCACCTCTCATGGTCAAGAAGCATATGTGCATCCCTTGACCATGGGGGTTGCAAGATGGAAGGCAGAGCACCTCACTAACAGTGAAGTTTTGTATGTGCAAACCACCGTATGATAGGGCTTTGTTATCGCGTAGACCTAGAATCCTCGGCCCATTACCTAACTCTAGGATCGGAGCCTGTTTGCGTGTAACACCTAGTTTTAAGAACAAAATAAGATACACACCATATGTGAGCTCAGAAAGTCAAATCATACATATGGCTACAAAGAGAGGTAATACTAATAGACAATGCTTAATATATAACATACTTATTACAAATAGTACAACCTTAGATAATAGACAGCGGAAAGACACTCAGTTCTTTAGACGAAAGCTCCAAATCCACAGGGACAACTGACTGGTTGATCACAAGCCTAACTCCTTCAAACTCTAGCAATCTGGTACCCATCCGGGTTTTTTTTCAATGTATAGAAAAGTAAAGCAAGTGTAAGTACATATCGTACTCAGCAATATAACATGGGGTTCATGAGGCTCAAAAGGTTGACACTGGTTCACTACGATTAGCTTTTAGTAAGTCATGATTTTAGCAATTGAGTAGCACCAAGTTTAGCATAAGCCCCAAATAACCACATGATCATGTAAACAAAATTAATATATAGCAAAATCAATAATCATAAGCGAGCATATGTATCATCAATATTATTAGTGTTCATCATCTATTCAGTAAGGAGCCTAGGCCGCTCGTGACCATGAGCACAACTGATATACCCGTTTTACACTATGCAGAGGGTGTACACTTTCACCATGAGCCGTGATTTACCCTTTCGCCCGAGGCGGACAACCTCTTAACCCACTTCCAAGGAAGGTCGGCAGGGTTCACTAAGAAGTCTTTCAAAGGTTTGTCTAATAAGTGTAGCCCGCTACGTTTCCCCATCAATAAGCATGGACTCCCCTCCAAGGGTGACTAACAAAAATACAAAGAAACCAAAGTGCACCCTCTTGGTAGGCCGAGAACATACAGATTGGAGCCCCTCTTGCGCCTTTCGGTAAGCTACTACAAGCTTGAAAAAGGTCCTCATACTTGACTAAAGCCAAAGCCATATAGCACTCATGGTTGTATTGTAAGTCCTAGGGAAATCCACTTACAGATAAGTCCTTAAGCAGAGGAATCTAGAGCACCACAAAAATAATGCATTAGCCCCCTTATTATATGTTGCTAAAAATCATATTTTAACGTTTACTGCATATACTATTAGTCAAGTTACAGATCATGGTTATTTAATTGAGCACTAGCACAAATAATATGCAGCAGCATGTATGCTCAACAATATTGCTACCCCCTATAATGAATTTTAATTTAAAGAAAAATATTATTTTTCCTATGTTTCATGAGCACAAAAGTTCATAATTAAATCAGTTTAACTCTATTTCCAAAGAAGCAAAATTTAGGGTGTTACATTGCGCCTCGGTGGCGTTCGTCCGTCAAGAACACGGAACTAATAGGAGGTGGTGGCTAGGGTTCATCAGAAGGGATATATTTTGTTTTTAAATATTAAAAAATGGCTACTCTCTGTATTTCAGTTTTATAGATGGTCATATAGACTTATCATGTACACAGAAAAAGACCCTTTTACCACCACAATGCCTTCACTTAGCACAAACCTATGGTGACCTCGTACACACAACACATGTCAACAAAGTCTACCATAAGAGGTGGCCTCCAGCCTGTATCCTTGGTGAGCTATATGATCTCATTTGACCAATGACACTACGTGAAAAAAGGTTTGTAGCAACGAGACAATTTTTTTGTAGGGGCGGTTGGTGATGGAGCCGCCCCTACAGTGACGTGCTCAGGAGCTCAGACACCAACCGCCCCTACAAATGGAAGAGCAGGGGCGGCTGGTGATACGAGCCGCCCCTACAAATGTGTTTGATTTGTAGGGGCGGCTCACTCACCAACCGCCCCCGAAGTTGCTATTTTTAGGGGCGGCTGGTGATTGAGCCGCCCCTACAAATGCCCACTGCATATATACCTGTTGAAGAGAAAAAAATATCTCCCTCGTCCTCTCGACCTCAGCCCGAGATGCCGCATTCGGCTTTTCCCTCGCGTCGCTCTCTCCCGTGGCGTCCGCCGTGCCACCCTATGCCGTCGCCTCCGCCACACACCAACGTCGACACCGCCGAGGGCCGCCTCTGCCTCTCCTCCCCATGGAGCAACACCTTGGCCTGGGCGGCCGACCTCCGGCGTGCCGCCATGCCAACCTAGGGTTTCGGTGTGGAACTGGCCTTGGCCCGGGCTCAGCGGTGCAACGGCGCGGGTGGCCTGCTCGAGGAGCTGGAGTGCCACGAACACGCCGAGGAGGTCAGTTCATCTGTAGATCGATCTCATCTCCTCAGCTCCCCTCTCCCTTCCAGCCTTTCCCTTCTCCTCAGCATCTTTTTTGTTAGGGTTTGGCGCCGTGGGCGTGGCCGCGCTCGCCCCGTCGTGCCCAGGCCTCGCTGACCTTGACCTCTCCATTGGGGTTGACCTCGGGGATGCCGCTACGGCCGAGGTCGCGCGGGCGAAGGGCCTACGGAGGCTCTCACTGGCAAGGTGGAAGCCGCTCTCCGACATGGGCGTCGGGTGCATCGACATTGGGTGCGCAGAGCTGAGGGAGCTCTCGCTCAAGTGGTGCCTTGGGGTCTCAGATCTGGGGATCTAGCTCCTGGCCCTCAAGTGCCGGAAGCTCACCAGACTGGATCTCTCTTACACCATGGTGAGCGCTGAGAGTTTCTCTGTTTGTTTCTTGACAAAAGGCGACGGATGATTCTGTCTTTTGTTTCCGTCTTGTACGTTTCTTGATTTGATTTCTTTAATTCACCAGAGAGAAATGGGTTTCAGTTATTTCCTTTGCTAGAAATCTACCTTCATCAGTTACTAGTACATCATTTGCTCAATCTAATTTATTCAGTTAGTGCTTAGGGCATTGGGCCACTTCAGTGTATAGGTAGTATAGTATTCTCGATCTGCAGGCGTTCTTATCTATAAACATGGCAAATCATCTTTGCAACAATGGATCAGCAGAGCGGTACTAGTAGCCGACTAGTTTCTCTTGCAGCTTTGTGCCTAGTGCCTACCGGCCCACTTATCATATTGTGCTGGAGTAATAATAAAATGGAAACGTATCTTGTGTTGCAGATCACAAAGGATAGTTTTCCTGCCATCATGAAGCTACCCAATCTTCAACAGTTGACACTGGTGGGGTGTATTGGAATTGATGATGATGCTCTTGGTAGTCTTGACAAAGAATGCAGTAAATCACTACAGGTGAGGTGCTCATGGTAATTTGCCATTTTTATTGACTTGCTTGTTACTAGCAATCACACATCAGCTTCGTTTCAAACACTATAGTGGTATTATTTCTCTTGATCTTACACTGTTAGGTTCTGAACTCTGCAGATGCCTTGTCTGAACTAGTCACTGGTACAAAAATATGTATTTTTGATAATTAAAAAAACAGTGTTCATAGAGCTCTACTTATTGCTGAACTCACATGCTTGCACCATTGCAGGTTCTTGATATGTCTCAGTGTCAGAATATCACTGACGTGGGAGTTTCATCCATGCTGAAGTCGGTACCCAATCTATTGGAACTGGATCTTTCATACTGCTGTCCTGTAAGTAGCTAATCATCTACTCGTATTATTGTATCACCTGGGCGTAACTTGAGCCCTCACAACTTAATTTACATTCTTCATGTATCAGGTTACTCTTTCTATGGTGAGAAGCTTACAAAGATTCCTAAACTGCGGACCCTGAAGCTGGAAGGCTGCAAATTCATGACTGATGGACTAAAAGCTATTGGAACCTCTTGTGTTTCTTTAAGGGAGTTAAGCTTGAGCAAGTGCTCTGTAGTGACGGATACAGAACTCAATGTTTTGAATCTGCTATTTTTCTTTCTATTGCTTATAGGGAGCAACAGATGATAAGAGTGCAACATTGAGTTATCTTTACTTTTTGTTTGTTTGGTATCATATGCATTTTCATTATGTTGTTTGTTATCTTTTACCCTAACAAGAAAAAAAAGATGCGGCGCCTTTCCCTACACAAACATATTCGAAAAATTACTGTGCTGCAGTTGTTCTTAAGTTCATCCAAACCTGTTCTCAGATTCGCAGCTGTTCGCACACTTAACAAGGTTGGTCTGTTGCCCTGCTTATTTCTTTACACTAACTGTTTTTGTCGCAGAACTATAATAATTAATAACACAGCAATATTAGTTGCATCCTGTTCTCAATACTTATTTTGGTTTGTGATGGAGTTTGTATTTTCCATGAATGGCACCTGTTCAGTCATGTTACATATGCTTTGTGCTTGAACAACTATTTCATTGAATTCTTGGCTCTATGTTTGTTTATACATTATGATCCATAACAGCTGATCCTTGGGTAGGACAAAGACATCCATCTGGTTACTGAACTGAATTCCATTTGTTTGATGCAAGATCAGACATTTCAGATATGACATCTTTTATCTAACATGTTTTGAATGAAAATAGTGGAAGACATGATAGAAGCAAGAAATCCTTTGTCTCATCCTATATCTCTGTAATATTCTGTTTGTCACTAAATAAGATAGAACCATTACATTTATAAAAAGAAATTTACATGTGATGGATGACTTTTCTGTTCTTAGTCTGACAAAAGTAAATCACATGATAGTATTGCCCTTATTGCAAGTTACCTGTCAATGTCTATTTACATAAGAAATGTTCCTCAAGTAATACAAATAGTTCTGGCACTAGCTGAACTTAAGGCACTATAAGCTCATTAGTTGTTTTGGAATGTTGTTTAATATCTAGTAAAGTGATTTGATTACCTATGTTTCTTATTCCTCGATGTCAGTGTACAATAGGACTGCTGCCTCTACATTCCTGTTGCATTTATTTTGGTTATGCTGGTTTGATTTATTGAGGCCTTTTGTCTCAGGCTTCTTACAGTTTTTTTTTACTCATGTCATACTTGGGCCTTGGGGTACTCTCCCATGGCTCAGGTGTCTCCTGATCAGAGGGGAAGATTGATAATGACAACTGAAAGACTGAATCAGTCCACTGACAGAATTAAAGAGAGCCGAAGAACTATGTTGGAGACAGAAGAACTTGGTGTCTCAATTCTTCAGGACCTTCACCAACAGCGACAGTCACTACTACATGCTCATACTACTGTATGTACCTGTCTCAGCAGCACTTCCTATTATATAGATTTACTTTCTGGTTGTTTTCTGATTTTACTGGTAGAAATGCTACAATGATTGTTGCTAACAAAACCTATATAACAGCACTACTAATTTAGTTCATTGACTGCGCTCTATCTTGGCTTTATTCATAGCAAGCTCAGCTTGGATTTTGTTTTGTGTAGAACTTTTTTATGAAAATTAAATGTTAGTTATCTTTTTTCTGTGGTTCACTGTTGAAATCTTAGTGATTTGTGTAGTATTGGTGTTGAGCGTGTGCTTTTTTTTCCTTTATGTTTTTTGTTTGTTATTTTTTTTGCTGGTTTTATGTGTTGTCGGTGGACCCTTTTCTCCTTAATATAATGATGTGCATCTTTCCTGCGTGTTTTAGAAAGTTGTACAAATATTCTGTTAGGTGTGCTGGGCACCACCAAGAGGAGATCTGGGCTTCTTGAACCTGACGAGGATGACGGTGGAATGAAAGAGCTTGTCGGGACCTTTCTTCTTCCTTCTCTGTTCAGTCTGCCTGGGTGTGTCTTGTTCTCTCTTGTGTTACTTGCATCGAGCGAAGATTGGTTTTCACATTACTTTTCATATACCTATGTGCAATCTCATAGTTTAAATGAACAACAAGCACAATAATTTGCACTGTCTATTGTCATGGAATATTTGTTATAATCTGATATAAATAAATGTGTATTGTCATTGAGTTTCAGTACAATCGCAGAAGAAGATAAGTCATGATGGAGTTGTGCATGAAAAATATATGTTCTGGTCAAATTTGAATTGTAAATTTAAGTTTTTTTTTGAGAAAAAATGATTTGTAGGGGCGGTTGGTACTGTAGCCACCCCTACATATCGATTTGTAGGGGCGGCTGGTGTTCCCAGACCGCCCCTATAAATCGATTTGTAGGGGTGGCTATAGTACCAACCGCCCCTACAAATTGATTTGTAGGGGCGGTTGGTACTGTAGCCACCCCTACAAATCGATTTGTAGGGGCGGTCTGGGAACCGCCCCTACAAATACATGATTTGTAGAGACCCTTGCATAGGGGCGGCTGGGCAAACCACCCCTACAAACGGTCATCACCCGCCCCTACAAAACCTTTTTTTATGTAGTGTGATATGGCGGCATCACGTTGATGCACGTGGTTTGACTAGGTCATTCGGCATGCCGCCACAGATCAGTCTAGCCTAGAAATGGTTGAACCACATTTCAGCAACAAGCCATGGCAGACATCCAGGAGATGTTAGTTGAGGAAACCCATACACCACCATCACACAAATGATGCATCTGCTTCTTCAGCATAATTGGGTCTTTGTGTATAGATGACATTGTAAGAAGTAAAGATTTGTTATGATATGTGCAGTGTATCATCCACATCATCAGTATGCCTCGAGAAATTACTCTAGATGTATCCCCATGATACAAGGTATGAAAAAGTACTCTAGATGTGTTGACACTTCCTTGCATGTATGGCAATAGATGGTTCTAGCGTTCTAGGGAGCCAGTTGAGCATGCTGCTTTGTTGGCCATTTCTTGGTCTAAAGAGAAGAACTATTTTGATGTTGACCAACCTGACGTTTTTAAGGTTGTTGTCTTTACGGTGCATGGTGTTTCTCTCACATTGGTTGCTGTAGACAGATTGTACATGGGCTTCTCTAATCCACACCTTAGTAATGTAAATGTACATTAGTGGTGGGTACACATTGTGTGAATGAATTATCATGCATCATTATTGACAAGTGGATACATAGTTTTTACAATCGCCTGCTTTGTAGAAAGGATACACAGAAGAAACAAAACGGTGGTTGTGCTCCTTATTTTCATTGATCATTGGTGACTGTGCTCTAGGCCACCACACACTACTACAGGAATAGTTTATAGGGGCGGCTGGTGAGGCTTTGTAGAGGCGGCTTGGCCAGCCGCCCCTACCATACCATCTCTATAAATCATGCATTTGTAGGGGCGGTTCCTAGACCACCCTTACAAATCGATTTGTAGAGGCGGCTGGTGTTATCAGCTGTCTCTACAAATCGATTTCTACAAAATCGATTTGTAGGGGCGGCTGTAGTACCAGCCGCCCCTATAATACCTATTTGTAGGGGTGGTTCAGTCTAGAACCGCCCCTATAATACCTATTTGTAGGGGTGGTTCAGTCTAGAACCGCCCCCTACAGTACATTTTTCCGTAAAAAAATTCAAATTTACAATTCAAATTTGACCAAAACATATATATATATGCATATAATTTAGAACATATATAAATCAAATCTGACCACAATCACAAGAGCATTATATAAACTACCATTACAAGTCCAATTCACAAGAATATATACAATCCATCATTAAATAGACATAATTCACAAGTCTAATTTGTTCCACAAGTCCAAACCGTCCCACAAGGTAAGACCAATGTCAAATTCCATGCACATTGCTGTCAGTGGCCTAGAGCTAGCCTTTTAGTCTCATAAAAGTGTTGGTACTGAGGATTTCTACCTAAGTTAGAATCTTGATCATGGTAGGTGCCTTTGACATGTACAATCTGGTCCAATATGAAGTTGCAAAGGTTGCCGATGAGCTCTAAGAGTTGGTCATCCTTGTATGGGTCTCTTTTCATTTCTTTCTCTTCTTTCCACGACAAGAGAACAAGTTTCAGTTTAGTATTTCATATCCTATGTGAAGTTTTTATACTACGGGTGAAGAGGTTCAAACTTACCCTTAACGGGTGTCTCCTGTAGGCACTAATGTTACTCATCATAGAACATACATAGTATCCACAATGTACACTCCTAGGCTTCTGCTTGGGGCACTGTGTGTTTTGCATATGGAAATGTTAAGTAATGCTTTTGATAGCCATGCAATGGAGTACTAAATAAGTTACACTTACCGCACATAGTGTTTTTATAGCTAGCCTTTCCTTCCTTACTGGATCATGCCTTCTGTGATGTTCATTGACATAGAACCTGAATGCCCTATTTGAATTATTTTAGCAAATGCAACTTGTTAGTATCCAAAAGTGAACATTACAAGTATGTATACAAACATATAAGCTAATGAGGATTGTCGATATGTATATGTCTTGAGAATCGATATGAAGTCTTTGTATGTCACCGGGTCCCTATCTATTGAATCAAAGACCCATGGCATGCTCCTCCCAACATCGACGCCTATACAAATCTAGTGGTTGCTGCACGAATTTAATCATAGAACTACATAAGCTCTTTTGCATCAAATAAAATATATCGAACAAAGCTTTAAGTATAGAGTTGAACTTACTCGAAGTTGTATGGTAGCCATATAGTAGAGTGTTGTTGGAGGTTTTTAAAAGCCAGGGTAATGTATGCCAAAACCTTAAAGGACTCTTGCCTTAGTTTCTTCACACGGATGTCCACTTTCTCTCGAAGGGTCTTTCCAGTAGCTAGCTCTTTGACATCCAGTTTCCACTGTCTAGGGTAATTAAAATTTGTTTGTGCTATAGCTTGGGGGTCCATATACCTAGCTTTCACACTTGGCATTTGTTTTACAATGTGCACTTGCATTCTATAAATCACGGCGTGGGTTAGTTACAACAAAATTCAAAGATTACATTCATATCATATTGGGAGGGCAAAGACTTATAGGCACCACGTGCGAATGAGATTCATTTCCATTGCTCTGAGGTGAAAGCATGTCTGCATGTCACTGAAGTCAAAGATAATTTTCTCAGTTGGGCTTCCAAATGTGCCGGCGGGGAAGCATGCTTATACGAGGTCTATGCTCGTTAGGAGAGCACGCAAGTACCAATCATGGAACCTTCTCATTTCTAGTGGTAGGCGCTGGATGTCCCGGTTTGGTAGGAAGGGCTTTCCTCTTTCATATGTTTTCGGGCAATCCTTTGACCATCTGATGGCATCAACATTTGAATACTTCTTTCCCATTTGGTGGACTTTGCTAGTGATGACCTCCTCAGAAGCCCGTGTTGGGACTTTTTTAACTTGGTTCTCAGGCTTGAACTGGTCATGGGCATATCACTTGTGCACCGATGAGACATCTTTCATCAGAACAAAAATTGGCCTTATGGTGATTGGATGCTTCTTTCAAAGTTCCCATTTAGGCACGTCCTCATCTTCTTGTGCATCACCTTCTTCATGAGGCACTCGTTCATGTATCGGCTACGCTTGTTGAGAAGACTATGGCATCTCATCATGCACTTGCTCAGTATGAGCTAGAGAAGGTTGTGGCTTATCAAGCACATGCTCGCTAGGAGGCGGGGAAGAATGTGGCATCTCAAGAATGTGGTGGTCACAAGACGGTGAAAATATCTCCCTATCCTCAACAACTCGCTCCAAATTTGAGAGAGGGGGAGGCAGCGAAGAAGCGGTCAATATAATGTCATATTTGTGCTAGAGGATGAACTGCCCTATTACATCTCCGAGTAACACCAGCCCCTCGGGAGTTGCATAGTCTATCCTCCACTGCATGAACTTGGGCATCACGGTATGCACCTCAACCCTAGTGTAGTCCAGCGGTATCTTATTATTGTGGTGTAAGCCATTAGGAGGATGTGCCACAGCCGTTGCCACCTCCATCACAATGTTCTATCGGCCGCTGAGAAACACCAAGGTGCAACTAGTTGGTTCCTGTATGTGATCGACGAGGGTTGTGGCTGCAGTGGAACCTTGTCTCCTAGGAACTTTCGGAGGGCTGCCAACTAATGCCAGTTCTCTTGGCGGCGCCATTAATGTCCATGGCTTTGTAGACAGTCCTTTCTCCTCCAGTGCCGT
The DNA here is from genome assembly GCF_019320115.1 of Miscanthus floridulus. Lineage (NCBI taxonomy): Eukaryota > Viridiplantae > Streptophyta > Magnoliopsida > Poales > Poaceae > Miscanthus > Miscanthus floridulus. The sequence goes on from NC_089589.1 coordinate 99,684,310, forward strand.
CACAACTAGAGTCTTCACTTGGAGCTCAAGATTAGCCTCCCGGTCTCTGCCATGTTTCTTGTACATGTGCCTGTCCTCTTCGAATCCGTGCTTCCAGGTCGTCCTTTTCCCTAGCCCCATGGTGCGGCCTGTGTGCTCGTTGTTTCCCAAGCCAAGGCTAAGCTCATCCCTCTCTCTAGAATGATTGAATGAGCCCTTCTCCTTGTCTTCAGCATATTTCAGTATCCTCGATATTGCCTCTTGGGTCTCTAGCTTATCAAACTTAATATTACCGCCGGATGATTCTATACTCCTCGCATATATCCAATTCCTTGAGCGCACCTTCAAATTTTTCACATCAATATTCCCAAAAGTTATGGCCTCTTCGTCCATCTTCCTAAACTGCTCTTCCTTGGCATAGTAGCCACCGGGGCCTAGATGATGGTGGTATTTATTCCTCTTTGCCAGCTCGGTGTTATGGGCACTGAGCTCTAATGCCTCTAGTGAAGTCTTCTGAGCCATGAGCTCCTCCCATTGACTAGGAGTTATGTTGCTGAACTCATTGAAGGGAGTTAACCCCTTTTGGATATACTTCTTGTTGAGCTCCGACCTCAAACATTGGAATGACTATCCCATGATCTTGAAAGCATTTTTTAACTAGTTCTTGCTTACCCTCTAGAAATCTAAAATTGAGCTTTAGCTTCTTATCCCATAGTTCATCCTTTTTCTTCTCTGGTACCTCTTTCTAGTTAGGGATTGCTGGGTTCAATTTATCTCTTACTAGGGACCTAATCACATTACGGAATCGTCCTCTGAATTCCTTCATCTCAAGGATCTCCCCTGCTGGCCCGACCTCCGTTATCACATAGCATGCCTTATCTGGATATTGGTTTCTTTTCTATCCCTGCGTTTCCTCTTTGGCTTGGTAGTTGTGTTCATGGTTGTGTCTTGAGGTTGTGGAGCAGAGGACTCAATGTCCGTCTCTGTGGCTATTGCCTCTACTCTCCTTTCCTCTACTTAGTATTGTCTAGCGAGATGTCGTAGACGTCGATGTCGTCTTTTTAGAGTTTTAGGAGGGACCAGCATATATGGCAGGTCAAAGTGTTCGCATAGGTAACACAACCAAAGCTTTAGCAAAATTTACAAGCTAAGGATTTATCCCTACCTCCTCGTTTGGGTCAAAATCCTTGTCCAAATCTCCCTCCGTTGGCCTCCTTTTGGCTTCACGTGGGAAAGGATTCTCAGGACTTACATATTCCTCTTCTAAGTCCTCGTCGTCATCATCTTCATCATCATCATCCTCTTGTTCTTCGCCTTTAGTAGCCTCTCCTGCTCTTCCCTCTGCTCCCCCGTCCTCCTCGTCACACTGCTTCTGAGTAAGCATCACTTCTAGATCATTTTCTAACTCGTTATCGAACGGGCCCTGAGTAAACTGGTCCTCTAGTGCTTGCTCTTCATTAGTGGCTGCTCATCATGCTCGGGGCACCGGGCTGCAATGTCTTCTATCCGTGACATTATTTCATGCTTTGTTCTAATAGATGCAAGAAAGTGTGCTTTAGGTACGCGAGAAGGTATAAGAAATAAAAAAGGTCTATAAAACAAATTAGTCCTATAAACAACAATATATCAAAAAAAGAGTAGTAGCAGTTGTAGAGGCCTCAAAAACATGTCACTCATCATTTGATCATGAACTTAGAGCATCAAAGCATCATAACACAAAATAGAGGAGAAGGTAATGTAGGGGCGGCTGGTAATGATGCCAAGTTCCTCACAAGTTCTTGATCATCAGCTCATATTCCATATAATGTATGGACTTAGACAATTTCATCATCGGCAAAACAAAGGAGACGAGAGGCGAGGGGAGATTTGTCAAAAAAAGCAATAGCTGCTTAACAAACATAGAGAGGAAAAGGTGTCAAAAAAGCAGCTGCTGCTTAGCAAACATAGAGGATAGGAAAGGTGGCAAAAAAAAGCAACAACTGCTTATAAGTAGGGGGCCATCAATCATCATATGAGCTACCTTAGCATAAAAGGGTTCACATCATTGCATATGCCACTGCCTTAGCACTTATTATAAAAGTTTAAAAATTTCATCATTGCATATGCCACAAAGAATGAGTCAATAGTATAGAAAACTTTGTGGAGGCGAGCAAAAAACGGTTAACCAAGGCGGACAGCCCCATTAGTAGAGTAGTAGTAGAGGAGTAGAGATAGTAGGAGAAGAGGAAGGCAGCCATGTAAATGCCTTCGTCGCTGAAGGGCTAAGTACTTCGGCCATTTCAAATCGATCCACTAGTATAGAGCCAGCAAAAGAGAGGAGTAGTGTATAGGACCAGTAGGCAGTAGGCACATATCCAGTGAAATAGAAAAGTAGGAGCTATAGAAGAGAGAAGAGAGTATATAGTAGAGCACCACAAATCCATACAGCGAGTGACAGCGAGTTTAGAAGCTGCATAAGCCCATAGAAGAGCAGAAGTGCATAGTAAGAGAGAACTGCACAACAACAGCCAGCAGGAGCCATAGAATATAGAAGAGAGTAGATAGTAGAGCACCAGCAGCATGAGGCAAAATTCAGTTAAGAGTAGTATCAACAGATAGAAAGGTAGCAGTAGTAGTAGTAGTATAGATGCATCATATAGCCAGCCAGCACCATTGTAGATTTTTGGGGAAAAATGGTAGCAGTACATGAGTAGTAGTAGTAGTATAGGAGTAGTTCAGTTTTAGGAGAGTAACCAGTACATGAATTCAAGTAACCAACATGTGCATCATAGTAAGTGGGAATATGCTCATGTGCAAGAAACCTTGCAACAAACCGAAATAGAACTAATACAAATCATCTCAATATAGATAGTCTAGACATGTCAGCTATAGTATCTCGCATTTCTCACCAATACTAAGTTGTGAGGACCCCATATCAAACAATAGATGCATTCTTGGGAAGAAAAAAGGCAACATATCTTATGGTGACACCAAATCCATATATTAGAGCACCAGACTCTAAATTTGGGTCATGTTAAATTTGTGAATTGATGGGTCTTAAGTACATTTGGAAACATATATAAAATCATGAGAGATGCAATTAGGTCAATAACATAAGATCTGCAAGTGTAGTAAGGGCTAGCTGAAAAAGGCTATTCAGATCAAAATAGGCTCTAAAAGTCAATAGACCAAAATCGGTAACCATAAACCACACTAGAAGTGAATTTCAAACACCTTATAAACTAAATCCATACCTCATAAACAAGGTATATACAGTTTACATAAATGCCACCACACTGTAAATATCATGACAGTAAGATTTCTACCATGAATCAACCGAAAACATCCTATTTGTTACTTGTGGCGACACCAACATATGCACTAGCCATACATGACACAATATCACACATCCCAAATAAACCAACAAAGCACCCAAAAACATAATAGCAAACAACTTGGAGCAACTGAGTAAGTAATAAATAGGATCCATGAAATAAGTTTAGCCTAGTTTCAAGGGACAGCTTCACCTAACCCTTCCAGTTTCAACACTGATAGCCAGTACATGATAAGATTATTCCAATTGGCTAGGACACAGGAGATAACATGAATGCAAATGCCAAATTCAGTTAAGGGATCAAACTGAATTCTCACAAAAATAACAAAAAAGTGGCAAATGCTTAGTTTTCTAAATCACATCATAGGCAATGGCATATGCTCACAAAGGTAGAGTGCATCACAGGCAGCATACAACATCACATGCAGCATAGGGCATCATAGGCAACTGTCGACATAGAATTTTTGCCTCCATGCCGAGGACACACGCAGCAAGTCGGAAGGGTCCGCTCGATGGAGCAGATCCGCCTGGCTTCAGCGCAAGGGTGGTCGATCCTGCACAATCCTACCGAGACATGCCAGTCAATTTGACCCTGCAATTGACAAGGAGAGAAAGCTTATCAGTAATTAAGGGCGGAACATGCCGGTGTTGCCAGACAGTCCCGAATGTGCAGCTCTGAGAGCCGATATGAGAGGAAATCGACTAAATTGCCGATCCCAGCATATTCACAAAAATGAATCGATTAAAGCTCATGGGGTTGTATAAGAAGGATCAATTATCATTCAGGATAAATGTTATTTAAGCAAATATGAATCAATGGCAATAAGATATCAATGATGATTGGTTTATACTGAGCCAATGATTACAAGTAACCGAACTCCTTTTATTTGAAGAAACAACTCAACACCCCTTAATCTATTAATAAAGGTAAATCTAATGAACATGTTAGATCTCATCTATCGCCATGACCAGTGGGGCATGACGTAGAATCATGCAGGCCATAGAAACAACAATAGACTCGATGACCCTAACTCATTACTAATATCAGTGGGGCATGAGGCAGAATCAGGCAGGCCGTAATACCATAACAAGATCATGAGGCTAATACATCTTTCAACTTATCTCTGCTTCAATGATCTCGTAATGTGAACTATTCGTGAAAGCATTCGATATCGACTAAACAGCCGATTCAGGCATAGCGCACAGTTAAGGTCATGCCTTCTCAAGAGTGGGTCTACTAACTAACGATCCCCACACCACGGTGTCAATAGTGGGGTGAGAGGTAGAATCCCATAGGCCGTGATGACGGGCAATGGAATGGTTTTCATTAACTAATAGATCTACTCAAGATCAGACATGCCTTAACTGCACGCTATGCACGATTAAGATTGACGCAAAATAGCCGATGAAAAAAACATAACTCATCGCTTAAGATGTAGATTAGATTAGTTTTAGATTAGCAAACAATGAGTTAAACAAGATATAAGGCCGATTCAGATCAATCTCAATCGGGCAAAGTGATATTGCTGTAATTAGATAAACAATGAAATTAATAAGCAATATCGGTAACTTAATGAATCTACCAAAGACTGCCATACTAAGTGAGAGCTGATAACTTGACCTTGATCTAATTCAAGCAGTGGGGTGTGAGGCAGAATCACACAGGCCATACTTGAATTAGACAAGAATCGATAACTAGCCTATACTAGAGTCGCAGTGGGGTCGACCGGATCGATGCAGCCATACAAACAGAGGTATAAACCATGACGGTACTTATAGACAAGCAGTGGAGGTCGACCGGATTGATGCAGCCATACTTGCTGAAGAACTCACCGAGATCTACTCTACTCCTACTCCTAAGGGGTGGCCGGAGCCAAAAAAAGTAATTTACTTTGTATTTGATTGATTGATATCCTTTTACAATAACTGGGGTTTGGTATTTGTACCTGAAGTCTAAACACAAAACCTACTCGATCATGATTCGCTACAATCCTAGGTATAAAGGAAACATTCCTAATTTAAGATAACTTGGACTCTAATCTTTCCCTTTTTGAGAGCCATTACATTCCGTCCTGGCGCTGATCATAGACTTTGTCCTTATCTGCTGGCGCTACCTTAAGAAAGTCGACTCTAGTGCATCCGAATCAACTAGTTCTGATCTCCACGCAGCTGATTCCTTGATGATGACATGATTTTTGGGAGCTTCTGAACCCTTGTAACTCTTCTTCCAAATTCTGGTGTAAACACATGCCCCCCAATTTTGGAATAAAAGTAATTTTATTCCAAAATTATCACGTCTTCATCTTCGATGGGTCTGCAGTCACGGGTAGAGAATCCTGATCTGGGGTCTACTGTTTGTCGCTGCCTACGTCAGCTCATGAGCCCATGCTTCACAACTTTTACGAGAGCATCATCGCTTCACAGGTACTTGGATTCATCCTCCTAGGCCGGCTATAAAATGCCTATCCACCCTCGATAAGAGCATCTTAACGATTCAGCTATGCTTGTCTTCTACCTGCCCTCTCGAGCTTTGACTTTGCCGGACCATCCATGGTCCATCTTTTGCTTTGAAGGTTTTGAGTGGCTAGAAGAATTCTTGTGCATAGGGCGATCGTGTCGCTCATTCTAGCGCCTTATCGAGTAAGAGGATCAGCTATTGCGGCTAGAAGAAGTCTTGTGATACCACCTGAGTCTTCTCCCCATGCTCGCAAAGCTGTTCTAGTGTTTGCAAGGGCTAAAATGTGTGGACACTTTCCCCTTGTTTGCTTCATCAAACGCCCGCTGGGAGAGCCACAGGCTTCTTTCCCGCAGTTCCTGATCTGCCAAGCGGGCGGCCCTTCCCCTTCTCCTAGTAGAATTCCATTATCCGACCGATGTAACCTGGTTCATGATGACCTTTGGCCTTGTGGGGGCCCAGACTCCCTTCAATCCAAAGAAGTCTTGGTGGGTTGATTTCTGATTAAAGATGTAAATTCTTTGCATCCATCCCATGACGTTTTGTAATCTGGGGAAGCAATAAGTCCAAATCTGTTATCTCTTCATTATCTCTCCCCTGAAATTCCAGAGTGCCGATCCGTTTTTGTATCTATTTTCAGTTTTCATACCCTCAGCGAAATCTACCTCCTCGCCTCCTCAGGCTATATATGCGCTCTACGGCTGGGGCTTAGAAAACCACCTGTCTCGTCTCAAACCTCCTACGTCTTTAGCAGTCCCTGCTTTTCTGTAGGTTTGAGATCATGGAGAATAGCAAGAGGCTTGCTAAGGAAGTTCCTAACGGGTCCGCATCATTGTGCCATCGTCTTCATCGCCGAGAAGGCGCTACTCGGGATGTCTCCACCGCCCTGGAGCACAGGGTCGACTTGGTTCAACCTTCAATATCGTCTTCAACACTGACTCATCGCCAGCTCCCCAGTTGTCCGAGGAGGCAGATCGATAATGATAATATAATCGCTTCCATTGATCGGACTGATCAAAGTTTAACCAACTGTCTTTCTCTCGTGGAGTCGACTCTAGCTATGATTCAAATCCGATCGTCCTCCAAGGCCGATCTGAGGGAACAGTTGGCCAGGGCTAAAGTCAGAATCACAGGTAAGATGGCTACCGCAATTTCTTTCGCTTTTCCTTAACTTGTCCTCCGAGACCTTCTGATCAATCCTTCCTTTGATTTTTTTCAGATCTAAGTGCCCAGTTGGAAAGCCTTCGATCAGCAGTAGACCATGTGGTAGGATTTGTCAAGGCCAGGGGCGCCGTACCAGCAATCTGCTTGCATGACATCCCAAACCTTGTTAGGGAGGTTGCTCTCCATGGCGTTCGTCATGGTGCTGCCACAGCGTTGGCTACTGCACAAACCCGCTCAGGTCACAATCTTCGGCTTCTTCCTCATGGTTTTCTGGATGCAGTGCCTCCTGAGGATCATGAGCGTTTGATTGAGGAATTCTTTAGTGCCGCCAACTCTGTAGCTTTCAATACTTCGGCTGACGATGTAGTGAGCAAATTGTTTTCTGGCCCATAGCTTGTAATAGGTGAATTTTGGCAAACAATTCCTTCGTCTCTTATTTCATATTATACATATCACTTCATCCATGTTTGCTTTCCCCCTATAGGCGATACGCATCGTACCGGCTTCTTTTTCTTTGGGTTCATTTTTTGTACTAGAGGCGATACCTTTCTGATATCGGCTATTAGAGTTGTTGACCGAACGAACCAGCTACTTAAGTGTTAATCCAAACGCTGGGATAATATTTCTTTAGATATTTCCCATTGATTGCTCGGCCGAACTCTTCTTCTCCTCCTAGTGTCTCCAAAATATAAGCATTACTGTGCACACAACGTTTGATCCGATAAGGCCCTTCCTAATTAGGTGACTATTTACCGAACTTATTGTCCTTTGACCTGATCGGCAATTTCACTTTCCACACCAAATCTCCTTCAAAAAATTGTTTATTCTTGACCCTTTTATTGTAATATTTTGCGACCCTCAGTTTATTGGCTTCAATATTTTCAAGAGCGCACAGCCGAAGGCAACTTAAGTCTTCTAAGTCGTCAATCATAAGATTTCTGTAGACTTCATCTGTCAAATCATTTTGTAACATAACATGCCTCGATCCGGTCTGAACTTCCTAAGGTGATGTTTTAATTGATCCATGACAGGCCATCCTGTATGCCCATAGTGCCTCATTAAGCGTCGAATGCCACTTCCTGGGCTGTTCCTCAATTTTCTTCTTGATTACCTTAATCATAATCTAATTGGACGCCTCTGCCTGACCATTAGCCTGAGCATAGTAAGGAGACGAATTTAGCAGCTTGATACCCATACTGGCAGTGAAATCTCCGAATTCCTCTGATGTGAACATGGTCCTTTGATCGGTAGTGATGGTTTGAGGAATCCCAAAACGATACACAATATGCTCCTTGACAAAATCAACCATGTTTTTTGAAGTTACCATTTTCAATGGGACTGCTTCAACCCACTTGGTGAAGTAGTCTATTGCTACCAATATGAACTTATGTTCTTTGCTCGAGGGTGGAAAGATCTGGCCAATTAAATCGATTCCCCAACCCCGAAACGGCCATGGCTTGATTATTGGGTTCATGGCCGATGCAGGCGACTTCTGGATATTACCAAAACGTTGACAGTCTTGGCATCCCTTGTAATATTCAAAACAATCTTCTAATATTGTTGGCCAAAAATATCCAGTTCTGCAGATAACCCATTTCATCTTATAAGTCGATTGATGAGCTCCACATATCCCTTCATGCACTTCGCCCATCAACACCTTAGCCTCTTCTTGATTCAGGCATTTGAGTAAGGCTCCGTCGATCGTTTTGTAATACAGCTGATCATCCAGCAAAACGTATTTAGTCGATTTATACCTTAGCTTTCTGGCAACTTTTCATGATGGATCTCTAAGGTAGTCCACTATCTCAACTCTCCAGTCATTATCTAAGGTTTCATTGCTCAAGATTTCTTGAATTACTTGATAACCTAACGCGCTTTGAGCCAAACGGTTAGCTTCTTGATTTTGTGCCCTCGGAATGTGCTGAAATGAGACATGAGAAAACTCTTTGAGCAACCTCTGACACTTGTCATAATATCTCCTCAAAGTGTCTTCTTTGCACTCATATAGGCCGATCAACTGATTAATAATTAACAGTGAGTCTCCAAATATTTTAATTGCTTCGGCCTTTACCTCATGAAGAAGTTGAATCCCTCTCAAAACAGCCTCATATTCTGCTTGATTGTTGGTAACCATTGGCTCAGTTGGAAAGGCAAACTCAAAATTTGCCCCCTGAGGCGAAATAATAACAATACTAATGCCACCACCTTCCTTGCAAGATGATCCATCGAAGAATAACGTCCAAGGTACCGGCTCTATATAATTTATGCCTGGTTTGCGATGCTGGGTGACAAAATCGGCTATTACTTGCCCTTTGACTGCTTTAGCCGATTCGTACCTCAAGTCAAACTCTGATAACGCGAGAATCCATTTTCCCATTCTCCCATTTAGTATTGGCATCGATAACATGTGCTTGATTATGTTAGCCTTGGAAGTAACCGTACATTCGGCCGACAATAAATAATGCCTCAACTTGGTGCAAGAGAAATATAAGCACAAGCATAACTTTTCGGTGGGAGAATATCTTGTTTCTGGTTCTAGAAGTCTCCTGCTTAGATAGAAAACCACTTGCTCTTTTCCTTCAAACTCTTGCATCAGGACCGATCCAATTGTTTTGTCATCGGCCGATATGTATAACTTGTAAGGTTTACTCTGCTGCGGAGGAACTAGCATGGGTGGATGCTTCATATACTCTTTTATCTCTTCAAACGCCTTCTGTTGTATGTCACCCCATCTGAATTCTTGATCGTTCTTTAATTTTAGGGAGAAAACGGAAGAACCCTTTTCCAACAAATTTGAAATAAACCTTCTAATGAAATTAATCTTGCCAAGCAAAGATTGCAACTCTGTCTTAGTAGTCGGGGGCACCGCATCGTCAATTGCTTTCATGCTCTTTTGACCGACCTCAATCCCTCTCTCATGGACCATAAAACCAAAGAATTGCCCAGCTGGTACCCCAAAGGCACACTTATTAGGATTCATCTTCAAACCATGTGTTCTCATGCATTCTAGAGTCTCCCACAAATCAGCTAGACGTTCTTTATATCCTTTTGATTTTATCATCACATCATCAATGTAGATTTCAACAATCCAACCGATCAACTTATGAAAAATATAATTCATTGCCCTTTGATAAGTGGCACCAGCATTCTTCAGACCGAAGGTCATCACAACCCATTCGAACAAGCCAATTGTGACGGGGCACCTAAAAGCGGTCTTCGCTATGTCCTCTTCAGCCATGAAAATTTGGTTGTACCCTGCATTGCCGTCCATGAAGCTAATAAACTTGTGCCCAGCTGCTGCATCTACTAACATATCAGCTATCGGCATTGGATAACCATCCATGGGTGTGGCTTTGTTCAGATCCCTGAAATCAATGCAAACTCTTAATTTTTCATTCTTCTTGTATACATCAACAATATTTGATATCCACTCTGCATATTGGCATGGTCGGATGAACTTCGCCTTCAGTAGCCTTTTAGTCTCTTTTTTAATATCATTAAGCACGTTCGGATTGAATCTCCTTGGAGCTTGCTTGAATGGTTGATGTCCAGGTTTGATTGGCAACCGATGCTCAACAATTGACCGGTCTAAACCAAGCATTTCGTAGTATTCACATGCAAAGCATTCTTTAAACTCTTTCAATAAATTAATTAATTACTGCTTATACTCCGGATCCAATTTAGCACTTACATACGTCGGCCTAGGTCTGTCTCCAGAGCCAATATCCACTTCTTCCAATTCATTAGCCGACATGAAGCCGTGTCCTTATTTACCATCTGTACCATCTATTGGATTATTCATTAAAACAAACTTTCAAAGCCGACTGCTTGGATTGGCTGTGGGCTTTCACCATTGACTCTGAACTCTAACGGCAATAGAAAAACCATTTGAACATTAGCCGATTGTTGTTTTCTATCGGCTATTTGCTTGGATCGGCTGTGGGCTTTCACCATTGACTCTGAACTCTAACGGCAATAGAAAAACCATTTGAACATTAGCCGATTGTTGTTTTCTATCGGCTATTTGCTTGGATCGGCTGTGGGCTTTCACCATTGACTCTGAACTCTAACGGCAATAGAAAAACCATTTGAACATTAGCCGATTGTTGTTTTCTATCGGCTATTTGCTTGGCATGACATACTTGAGTTTTACTAGATGCCTGAGTCTGTTCCAATTCTTTATTGCTTAGGCGTTGCACTCTTCTCTTCTAGCTTCTTGTTAAACCTCCGGGGCACCATTGGCCTTCCTGCCAAACATGTTCCCTCTGACTGTTTCCTTCTTCATGATCAGCCCAGTCTTGGTCAACAACTCTCTTTCCCAGCTAATCATGAATACTTTTATTTTTTAAGTGCTGATCCATGTTATTATGATGATATGCATTCTGGGCATGGATAGACTGGCGGTTGATTTGAGATTGCCTAACCTCCCAATATTGATTACTGCATTTCAGACAGTCATGTCTAGTAGGCAATTTCAAACCTTCGTTCCAGCAGTATCTGAAGAAAAGGCAATTCCAGTGCGATTCAACTTGCTTCTTTTCATACCCTTCTTCTTCCGATTGACGCTGGTATTCTTGATCCTCTAACCATTGCTGATGATCTTTTTCCTTCTACCGCCGCCACTTATTCAATAGGATCCGAGATGTGACTCGCAGCCTCGTCGCTCCATCCTTTGATGTCCCCCCTGCTCGTATCGGCTCTTCTGCTCATCACGACGTTTTTAGCCCCTGTGTTTTCATCAACCGATATCTGCATCTTGGGATTGACTGTTCCATCTTTTCTTGATTTGGCCGATGTTAGGACCTTAGTTTTTCCTTTGAATATCCCAACATCAACCATATTTTGATCTCCTGGGAAAGGATTATCATCAACTTTCATCTTCCGAGACGTATCAAACTTGAGCCTCCCTTGCTGAATAGCCCTCTGTATATGCTACCGGAAAATTCTACACTCATTAGTGGAATGAGAAGTAGCATTATGGAACTTGCAGAACTTCTTATTCTTTAACTATTTAGGGGGCAACATAACATGATTGTCTGACAATTTGATCTGTCCCTTCTCAAGTAAAAAGTCAAAGAGCTTGTCCGATTTCGTGACATCAAAGTCATAGCTCTCCTCGACTCCTCTTCCCCAAGGATTTGGCACCATTACTGTCTTCTTGCTCCAATTCCATTCGGCTGCAGCAACCTCCTCTTCTTCATCTTCATAGCCATCATCTACTGAGTATGGATCATAAGCTTCGGCTATGGTGGTACTCTTCTGGAATCGGGTGTCTCTGCACATACTCTGGAATTGGCTGTTGAGCGCTGCTACTCGTTGGGCCAATTGACCCAAGTTGTCAAATTCTTATCCTAGCAGCTTTTCCTTCCACATTGGTAGCATTCCTTGGACAGCTAAAGCAGCTAGGTGATATCGGCCAAACTCAATGAGAAGCACAAATTCCTAGTCTCTCGAAACCTCTGAAGAAACTCAGTGCCCGATTCATTAGTCCTCTGTCTCATGGTCATCAGATCGGTGATCTTCTTTTCTCCAGTCCTAGTGTAAAAATATGTATGAAACTTCTTCTCCAGGTCAGCCCAATTGGCAATGGAGTTGACTGGTAGTGACGAGAACCAAGGGAAGGCTGGCCCTGACAGGGATAAGGAGAAAAACCGAATCCAATGGGAGTCCTCAACTGATGCTTCACCCAATTGTGTAAGATACCGACTGACAAGCTCTATTATGCTTGTGCTGTCTTGACCAGTGAACTTGGCGAACTCTAGGAGCCTATAATTTGTAGGAAGAGCATCCAAATCATACCATTCTAGATATGGACGTTTGTATGAAAAGGTCAGCCCCTTCGGCTTCAAACCGAACTGATTCTTCATCATCTCAGTCACCTTCAGCAACAACTCATCAGCTTGCGGATTTGGATTTCTCGGTACTTGCTGACCCATCTGTGGATTGAAATCTCATATGCCTTGATATCCTAGATTTGGCATCATGTGGAGGTTGTTATAATTCGTGCCATAGTGATAGCCTTGTGGAATCTCAACCTGTTGGGTCCTTTGCTGGCTTGCTACTTGAAGTCTCTGATTATAGACATAAGGATCTATATCTCTATGGATCTTTTGAATTGATGGTGCTATTTTTTGAGCCGACGATGGTATGTGGCCTGATGTGCCAAAATTGATCATCTGGTTCTAACTTTGCCCCGTCGGCTGTTGTACATGCTGTATTGACGGTCCAGGATTATACTGTACTTGATTCGTAGCAGTGCCTGGAGTTTGTTCAGATGAACCTTGAAGTGTTCGGACATCACCATTACCAGCTAGTACTGCTTCTTGATGGCTGGTACCGACTTGATTAGTCCCTTGAGTCGATGGATCTAGAATGTTGTAACAAGTCGATCCAACCTGACCAACTAGAATCCCATGAATCCCCTCTTTCATGGCGTTGTGAAATGCGTCAATGAAAGCTTCATTGTGGCTTGATATGGCATCATGAACAGATTTGTCTATGGCTTCTGTAAAGAAACGCCTATCTACAGCTTCAACTATATCAGTCTGCCCATGTAGTAGAACTCTTGGTGGTGGAAATTTCTGAATAATTGTGTTGTCACGTGTTTTGGTGTAGGACAACAAACACTTCTTCTGAAATTCTTCTGTAGCCTTACCAATGGTATCCCTATCCTCATCAGGTAGGTCTTCATAGTGTACCATAAGGATGTTGTCATTATTGTGAGCTGCCATGATGATTGTGGGGTCCCACTGAGCATGCCAGAAACGTGTGTCGACACATAATTTTTTCCTCCATGCCGAGGACACACGCAGCAAGCCGGAAGGGTCCGCTCGATGGAGCAGGTCCACCTAGCTTCAGTGCAAGGGTGGTCGATCCTACATAATCCTCCCGAGACGTGCTAGTCAATTTGACCCTACAATTGACAAGGAGAGAAAGCTTATCAGTAATTAAGGGCGGAACATGCTGGTGTTGCCAAATAGTCCCGAATGTTCAGCTTTGAGAGCCGATATGAGAGGAAATCGACTAAATAGCCGATCCCAGCATATTCACAAAAATGAATCGATTAAAGCTCATGGGGTTGTATAAGAAGGATCGGTTATCATTCAGGATAAATGTTATTTAAGCAAATATTAATAAATGGCAATAAGATATCAATGATGATTGGTTTATACTGAGCCAATGATTACAAGTAACTGAACTCCTTTTATTTAAAGAAACAACTCAACACCCCTTAATCATTTAATAAAGGTAAATCTAATGAACATGTTAGATCTCATCTATCGCCATGACTAGTGGGGCATGAGGCAGAATCATGCAGGCCGTAATACCATGACAAGATCATGGGGCTAACACATCTTTCAACTTATCTCTGCTTTAATGATCTCGTAATGTGAACTGTTCGTGAAAGCATTCGATATCGACTAAATAGTTGATTCAGGCATAGCGCACAGTTAAGGTCATGCCTTCTCAGGAGCGGGTCTACTAACTAACGATCCCCACTCCACGGTGTCAACAGTGGGGTGAGAGGCAGAATCCCACAGGCCGTGATGACGGGCCATGGAACGGTTTTCATTAACTAATAGATCTACTTAAGATCGGACATGCCTTAACCGCACGCTATGCATGATTAAGATTGACGCAAAACAGCCGATGAAAAAAACATAACTCATCGCTTAAGATGTAGATTAGATTAGTTTTAGATTAGCAAATGATGAGTTAAACAAGATATAAGGCCGATTCAGATCAATCTCAATCGGGCAGAGTGATATTGCTGTAATTAGATAAACAATGAAAGTAATAAGCAATGTCGGTAACTTAATGAATCTACCAAAGACTGCCATACTAAGGTAGAGCTGATAACTTGACCTTGACCTAATTCAAGCAGTGGGGTGTGAGGCAGAATCACACAGGCCATACTTGAATTAGACAAGAATCGATAACTAGCCTATACCAGAGTCGCAGTGGGGGTCGACCGGATCGATGCAGCCATATGAACAGAGGTATAAACCATGACGGTACTTATAGACAAGCTGTGAAGGTCGACTGGATCGATGCAGCCATACTCGCTGAAGAACTCGCCAACATCTACTCTACTCCTACTCCTAAGGGGTGGCCGGAGCCAAAAAAAGTAATTGACTTTGTATATGATTGATTGATATCCTTTTACAATAACCTGGGTTTGGTATTTATACCCGCAGTCTAAACACGAAACCTACTCGATCACGATTCTCTACAATCCTAGGTATAAAGGAAACATTCCTAATTTAAGATAACTTGGACTCTAATCTTTCCCTTTTTGAGAGCCCATGACATTCTGTCCTGGCGTTGATCGTAGACTTTGTCCTTATCTGCTGGCGCTACCTAAAGAAAGCTGACTCTAGTGCATCCAAATCAACTAGTTCTGATCTCCACACAGCTGATTCCTTGATGATGACATGATTTTCAGGAGCTTCTGAACCCTTGTAACTCTTCTTCCAAATTCTGATGTAAGTAGCAGCATATAGAGCATCATAGGCAACATATAGAGCATCAGCACATAGAGCATCATAGGCAACATATAGAGCATCACAGGCACCTCAGTGGCAGATGGCAGTGCCGGGGAAAATGGAGCCGGGGAAGATGGAGCCAGCCACGGACGAGGATGCACACGAGGGGGAGCCAGGGAAGATGGAGGGGCACTGGTGGAGGGGCACCAGTGGAGGAGCACCGACGCCGGTGGTGGACCGCAGACACCGGGCAGCACGAGCAGCTTGGCCGCCCGTCGGTCGAGGTGCACTCATGCCAAACCCTAACGGGTACCGTACCGGGTAGGGCCGCTAGCTGGGGGAGGGAGCAAGAACGACAGGGGAGGAGCGCGGATGCTGAAGATCTCAGGCACTTGGGGCGCTCACCGGGGAAGGGAGCACACTGGGGTCGCTCGCTAGAGAGCGTGGACGCTGGGGAGCACCTTGGAGATGGGGCGGGGGGCGCAGCGGCTCAAACCCTAGTAGCATCAGGGCGGCAGCTTAGTGGACTACGTCCGTGCCAGTGAGGTCAGGGAGGAGGAGGCGGTGGCGGTGGATTTTGGTAGCCTACCGGCATATGAGAGAGTGAAATGCGCCCAAGACTTAGCCAATTTGAGCCATCTCGCGTGCTCCAGTATATGTATGGGCATTGATTTGTAGGGGCAGCTGAGATTATAAGCCGCCCCTATAAATCGATTTGTAGAGGCGGTTCCAGAACAAGCCACCCCAACAAATATTTTTCATTTTTTCAAAATTCAAAATCCATACTTTCTTGTTTAGAAATAAATAGTTTGCTAATATATAATAATTTTTAATTATTCCATATATAAACAAACAATTTGCTAATATATTTATACAAATAATTCCATACTTTCTTGTTTACAAATAAATAAAAAACATATTTTAAAAATTGAAATTTTAAATTTTGAAACTTTGAATAGAATTTTAGGAGACTAAATGACCTCAAATTAAAATTCTTTAAATATCAAAGTTGTATAACTCATCAAGATGTACAATTTTTATTTTGGTCATCTTATCATTTGACTTTGTTTGAACGACTCAAAATTTGAATTTAAAAAAATTTCAACTTGTAACAACATTTTGAAAGAGTATATGATTTGAACTGAAAAAGTCATGAATATAAAAGTTGTACATGTCATCAAGATGTACAAGTTTCATTTTGGTCAACTTTTCATTTGATAAAGTTTGAATGATTCAAAATTTGAATTTCAAAAAATTACAACTTCAAACTAGATTTTGAAACCCTAAATGGTTTTAGCTAAAAAAGTCATGAATAACAAAGTTGTTGAACTTATCAAGATTTACAACTTTTATTTTGGTCATTTATTCATTTGAGAAAGTGTTCGCAAATATTGTCTATAAATTGACATATCTCTCATCTAGTTTCATAAACTTTATGTGAGATTCATGAATTTGTGACCTATGTTTGCTAACACTTTCTCAAATGAAGAAATTACCAAAATAAAAGTTGTAGATTTTGATGAGTTCTACAACTTTTGTATTCAATAGTTTTTTAGCTGAGATCATTTAGTGTTTCAAAATCTGGTTTGAAGTTGTAGTTTGTTTAAATTCAAAATTTAAATATGAATAAACTAATAGCAGTAAGAACTCAACAAATTGATATAGCATGATTTTAGAAAATTTTAGGACAAAAAATCATCACATTTGGAGTTAGTATGAGGGAGAAAGACAAGTTATAAGTTTCAGTCACAGATTCTGTGGCTGAAACTTGTAACTTGTCTTTCTCCCTCATACTAACTTCAAATGTGATAATTTTTTTTCCTAAATTTTTCTAAAATCATGCTCTATCCTTTTAGTCTGCTCATCTCTCTTTGTCACTAATTTTGAATAATTCAAATATTGAATTTTAAAAAATGACAACTTCAAACCCAATTTTCAACCAATAAATGATTTCATTTGTAAAGGTGATGAATATAAAAGTTGTAGAACTTGTCAAGATCTTCAACTTTAATTTGGGTTACATTTTCATGTGATACAAATTGAACAATTCAAATTTTAAATTTTAGAAAATGACAACTGTGAACTAGATTTTTCAAACACTAAATGATTTCATCTAAAAAGGTGATGGATATAAAAGTTGTAGAACTCATCAAGATCTACAACTTTTATTTTGGGCATTTCTTCATTTCACAAAGTGTGACACTTGGCATTGTAGTCTCACACACATGCGTAAATATATAGTCTCACACACATGCATAAATATAGTGTCACAGATATACATAAATATATAGTCTCACACACATACATAAATATATAGTCTCACACACATGCATAAATGAAGTCTTACAAGCACACACACTTACACAAACACTCCACGTTCAACAACTAGCTAGCCCGTTGTAACAACTTTTCCCTTGACACCTTTTTGTTCCCATGGCAATATGTCTTTGACAAGTTCTTTTCCACAATACTGATTTTCTTAGGAAAGTCTGTGAATAGCGACATCTCATTGTACTTATTGTAAGCCTCAACATCATCCACGCCATCAATTCCGATAATGTGCTATTAGCTAGAGGCAACCACATGCTTTGTCTTCTTCTTCGGGGGGAGGTTACTTTGTGGGTCAGGCATATAGAAAACTTATGCGACACGTGAAGCGAGCACCCAAGGGTCATCCTGGTAGCCTAGATTCTCGAGGTCCAGGACTCTCAATCCGATCTCGTTCAGTTGGTGTTATTTGATCTAGTGGCATCAAAACAGGGACACCGTTATATCCCTTCCATAGTCAAGTTCCTATATCTCTTCAATGATACCAAAGTATTTGATCTTTCGCCCCACTCCATCGAGAGCTTCTATTCGAACGTCGCTGTTTTGGTTCATATATTTACTATCTTTTGCGTGGGTACAGTACGTGTACCCATTGATGTCATAAGCTTTCCAAGATGTCACATGTCTCGATGGCCCCTCCGACAACCTACTGATGGTAATAGAGTCTATGGTTTCTCTAGGTGGTATGTTTTCGTCCTTCAACCATGTGGTTAGTCCTTGCTTGTGCTGTTTCATGACCCAATCATCTGAACGACCATTTCTCTCTACCATAATGACAGCCAAGTGTTCATCAATGTACGGTTGCATCAGTTGTGTACTCTGCAAGACACTATAATGTGCCCGACTCACTTCTTTGTAATCATGGTCGATGAACACTTTTCTACCACTGACGCCCTTCCCAGCCAGCCTACCCTTATGACAAGAATCGGGTTTACCAATCCCTTTCTGTACTTTTAGGTAATCTTGACAACATTCGATGACTTCTTCAGTACTGTAACCCTCTATCATGGAGCCCTCTGGGTATGCTCGATTATGCACGTATTGGCTTAAAACCAACATGAAACGCTCATAGTACCACATTTCATGTAAGTAGAAAGGGCCTAGCGCCTGTATCTGATGAACCATGTCAATCATGAGATGTGGCATTATATAAAAAAAAGCAGGAGGTAAACACATCTCTAGTTGGTTTTGTGTCTCCACCATAAATTCATGTAAGTCACTCAGCTCTTTCTTGCTAATCGTTTTCTGTGAGATCTTCGAAAAAAAGTAGCACATGAGGGTGATGGCCATTTTCAAGAACTCTAGCTTTATTGCCCTGATTGCAATATGTAGAAACACTGTCAGCATCACATGACAATCGTGAGCCTTGCAGTGTGTTATTGACAAGTTCTTCATCGACACTAGCTTCTTCACATTCGCTGAAAACCCAGTCGGGACTTTGACCCCCCTCAGAAAAGTGCATATAGCTCTCTTCTCTTTTGGTGTTAGGTTGAAGCACACTATGGGCAGAGTGTATTTTCCATTAGCCTCAGTTACCGGGTGAAGCTGTGGCATCACGTTTAGTTGCACAATGTCTTTCTGTGATTTCGGACCATCCTTTGACTTGCCTATGTCCATCAAGGTAGCAATGAAACTCTCAAAGACATTCTTCTGCACATGCATAGCATCAATGGCATGGGGGCCTCCAAGTTTGGCCAATAAGGTAGATACTAAAAGAAGATCGATTGTTTCTTGAAAGGTACACCTTCGACAGGAGGTGTGCTTCTTTCTCTGTTTGTCCCATCCGGATTCTTCTTTCCATAGAAGATGTGTATGTTTTGTTACCATTCTATACAGTTGTTCTCCGCTATGATGTCTCTCCAGAGGGGGTTCAATCTCCGGGGTGTTATCATAAAATCTAAAGAACAATTTACTGCGGTACTTATGACTTGTCATTAAGAAGTGCTGGTTTCTTAGGTAAACTATCTTCTTGGATGCATCTAGGAACACCCATGTAGTACCATCCAAGCAAACTAAGCATCCCGTCTTCCCTTTGAACTATCCAGACAAAGCAAACGGCGCGGGGTAATAATTGGTAATAACAAATATTATTGCTCTACATATGAAGTCCTCCTTTTAGAATGCATTGTACATCAGCTCCCCATGCCTCCATAGCCTCTCCATTTTTTGCATCAAAGGCTCGAGGAAGATGTCTATATCAATGCCTTGTTGTTTAGGGTCAGAAATAAGAATAGTGAGGAGAAGGTACTTTCTCTTCTGACACAACCATGTTGGGATGTTGTAGATGGTTAAGATCACTGGCCAACTGCTGTGGTCACTCATCCTCTCATTGAAGGTATTCATTCCATCGGTGCTCAAGCCAAACTGTATATTCCTTGGGTCATCGCGAGATACTTTGTGCTTCTGATCGATCATTTGCCACTGACTACAATCATCCGGGTGTGCAATCTTATCATCATCCACCTTACGCACATCATCCCACCATGTCATGAGTGCAGCTTCTTTAGGGTTTAGGAAGATACGTCTCAAGTGATCGGTCACTGGCAGGTACCACATTACCAAGGTAGGAATTCTTCTCTTCTTTGCATCGTTGCCTAATGGAGTGTCCTCTAGGGGCTGAGATTCTTGTACCACCTTTTTCATACCCTTCTTATTCCTCCTTTTCCCTATGGAGGCTTCGTCCCCATCATAAAGGTCATTGTTCTTGTACCGGCTGGCCCCACACCAGGGACATTTATCTAGTGACTTGAACGTTTCACCACGAAAAAGGATACAATGGTTGGGGCATGCATGGATTTTTTTCAACCCCCATTGTCAATGGACTTATGACCTTCTTCGCTTGGTATATGTTGGCAGGAACTGAGTTTGGTCGTGGTAGCACCGATGACAGGAGACGCAATAGATTATTGAAACTACAGTCTGACCAGCCATACTTAGCCTTTAGGATGAGTAGCTCAAGCATAAAATGTAGCAATGTCCAATATGTCGGATAGCCATTTTCAACACCATACACAGTCTCCTTCGATGCTTTTGTCACCCTTTCCAATTTTTCTAGACCTTTCAGGCTCTTTAGTAAAATCTCTGGTCCAAGGACCCGAATCATTTCCTCCAAATTATCAAAATTATCTTCATCACCAACACGTGCTCCCCCATCATTATTGGCACCACCTTCGTCGTTATCGTCCCAACCACCATCATCACCACCTTGTTCATTGCCAAACTCAGGATCCATTTGTACATCAAGCTCTTCTGAGTATTGGGACAGGTATTCTAGGGTTTCGGCGTCGTCTTCTTCATCACCGTCGTCATTATCAACAACCATTGTTTCACCATGATGAATCCACACTGTGTAGTCCTCAACAAATCCTCGCACAATCAAATGTTCTCTGATGATACTCACATCTATCCATGCCATAAGGTTCTTACAATCTTTACAGGGACAAATAATTATATCTTATTCTCTATCAACGTCGCTGCATACTTCTCTGCGGCTTCAATAAATTTGTCCACCTCTTCATGGAAACCTGCCTTGAACCTTAACGGACCATACATCCAAGACTTCCTGTACTCCATCTTTTAAAACACAACAATCAAAGAAAATATATTAAAGGACTACTAATTCAGATATATATGTAAAGGAATCAAATTAATAATTATTACTTGACAATAATTCTATATACTTCAGATATATATAAATATAAATATAAAATAAAATTACATGAAGCATATCAAACACACACCATGGTAGAGGGTAATTAATTAATGGCCTATTTATCAATAAATAATTAAAAATATATATTTAGTAATTAAAATAAATAATTTTAAAGACAACAATTTGCAACAATTAATATTTTACCCACTACCTTTAATGCAAACCCTATTCTAATTTCATGAAACATAAATTTACAAAATTAAAATTAAAAAAACAACCCCTAGATCTAGATCTAAATCTACATATAAATGAAACATACATAAAACTAGGGTGTAATCTCAACTAAAATCAAGCAAGATTGACTAATAAATGGTGTAATCTCATTTATCTAACTAATTTACACTAATAGCTTCAAAACTAGAGTCTAATTTGCTTCATACAAAGCTCAAGCACCATAGAAGAGAGAGAAAAACAAAACTCTAATTACGATCATTAACCAACCATTAAAACTTCAAAAGGCTTGGAATAACATTTTCTTACCTTGTACAACCTCTCCATCAAAGTATTTGAGATCAGAACCTCACCACCTTAGTAGAGCAATTTTTGGGAAGAGCCCAAGGCCTCCCAACCTTTTTTGCTCGGGTTGGAGAGAGTGGCCCGTGGTGGAAGAAGGTGGATGCTATATATACAGCGGGCATTTGTAGGGGCGGCTGGTGATTCAGCCGCCCCTGCAAATGGACATAGCAGGGGCGGCTGGTAATAACCGCCTCTACGTACCAGCCGCTCCTACAAATTGACGTATTTATAGGGGCGGCTTGTATTACTAGCCGGACCTACTGTGCTATTTGTAGGGGCGGCTGTTGTGCTGGAGCGCGAGCATGCCACTGTAGGGGCTGCTCCAATGCCAGCCGCTCTAAAAAAAGCCCCATTGCTACAAACTGTTTTTCACGTAGTGACGTAAGATTTTTATTTTGACAGGACAGGAAAGCGACAAATCATTATATTATAGAGGAAGAAATATCAGGCCCTTACAAATAATGTCCTTATCGTCTCTAGGAGACAAGGCAAGGTTCCCAGACATCATGCTCTTTACATTTATATGGCATCAAGGATTTCATCAAGCATTTCCATGGCTCAAAAATGATTGGGCCATAGAAGAATGTCCCATATCTAGATTTGGAATTTAGTGACCGACTTTTTATCATGTCTAGAAACATTGTCAGCCTTTGTGCGGAAGGTGCAGAAATAATTTAGATCAAGTCCCCTTCCTATCCATAGTGCATACTTCCCTCACCTAGGAAAAAATGATGATCTAGGCCTAGGCTGAGGCGTCCCCAATCTCCGCACCCTTCTTTCATGGGCTAAATGAGCTTGAATCTGCAATGGCCCTACTCTAATGTTGTCTTGGTTGGGCATATTTCCTCGCTGTATGAATTTCACCCATAGCAACACATGACATATTCGATAATTGATTATGATTGATGATATAATGTACGCTGAGTGCCGTCCTGTTTGGTAGAACATTTTAAACAATTGTCACTTATGAGAAATAAGTTTGCAATGGAGCAAAAGATAACCCCCCCCCCCCCCCCCCCCCCCCCCCCCCCACCTATTGTATGGCATACTACCTATAAAAGTTGCAAAAACACTACGTGAGAACAACTAAGGGATACATCAATGCACTGATTTCAATAGTATTAATTAGATTGGAAATATGGTAAGGGAGTTAAATAAGTAAAGAGACGCTATTTCTCATCTTGTTGTGCCTTGTATTCCATGTAGATGACGTACCCCTCTTGTTTGGGCTTCTTGTGTTACTTGGTGCACCCATCCTATTTGGGTTGTTTTCAATGCGGTGATGTACGCTTGGTATATATCACTGACACTTTTGATAGCGCCTGTCAAGGTAGGGCCCACATGTCATACTATTTTACCTTTCTTCCTCCTCACTCTCCGAAACAGAGCGCAAAACACGATGTGGTTATGCCTGGCGAAGCCACCCATCCTATCCACCAGGTCATGCTCGCCCGTCCTATCCATCGTGGCATGCTCGCTCGTCCATGTAGGAGCGGAGCTTCATCACACATGCCTGATCTGCTTGCCGCCACACCTGTGTGCAAACTTAGGGCATCGACAGGCTCCACTCGAAGGATCTATAGCTGTACACAGTTTTGGCTAGTGGCTCTCGATAGTGCCACTATCGGACTACATTGTGCTGAACCCCAGCAAGTTGTTCCTCTCTCGCTAATGCCATTGTGAAGAGAAGGGGAAGGAGAAATGGGAGCTAAGGTTTCTGGGTAGCTACTGCATGCAGAAGTGGGCTCTGATGTGAGGATGCATGATACGAGTCATCGGCCTATTATCATGTTGCTTTATAGAGTTCTCCTTAGATTGGGCCAGAATTGGCATAGGCCTCTTGAAATTGGCATGGGCCCAATTTGAGTATCAACAAGGTGATAGGAGCAGTGGCGGAGCTAACAATAAAATATGGGGGGCATTTTATCTAAGATGTATCAACATGTACACAAGTCCCATATAAGTCATAATATAATTAATAGAAGCTTAAATTTGAAAAACATACGAACCAGGAAAAATTGGGATAACAATCACAACATCTTAATTTCTTCAGCTATATCATCCTACTGATGCTGGACGCCTTGTCGTCATAGCTCTCCCCTGTCTGCGGCCTAGTACTTGTGGTGGTCATCAAGGTGCTGAACAGGGGAGCACCTTGATGGTTGCAGATCTTCTGTTGGGCTGCATACTAGACAAGTTATCAATCGATGATGGGCTGTACTAGTACTCGACAGGTCTTTGTTATTGTACAACCAGTAGTCTTCGACAGGTCTTTGTTGTTGTACAACCGTGGAACCTAACTTAACTGATCAATGAAAATTTTCCCTATTTTTTGTGATGCTTGTTACTGTATCATTTACATATAGTTTTTGCCTTAAATATGAGCAAATCTTCTGATATCAATAACTCGTGACCCTATGAATAGAGCGAAGGAAGCGATTGGTCTACCGACAGTCAAAATGCAATGTGAGTGTTGAATGTCCCAACTCCCAACTGCCAACTACCTACATAGTTCCACATCTCGGCCTTTAAGGTCAGCTTATTTAAGTGGGGTCTGGATGCACTTCTAGGGTTCATTGCACACGCTTCCTCCTTGAATCATTTAGAATAGATACTGACAAAGCTCGTGAGCCCACCTTTCTTTAACGCCTAGAGGTGCTTTATCTTCATACTCAAATCTCTCATGGTGAAGGACCATGAGAGGTGCAAGATGAACTATGAGAGATTCAATTTGGAATATAAAGCTCCTCACTGAGATGCTGGTTCAAGTTAATGAGGTGCTCACTCTTTAAGATTGGGTGCTTTATATTCCATCTTGCTACCTTTGGGGATTGGCATCACTAGTAGAGAACAGACATTTGATCCTCGGCCAAAATGGGCTCTAGTCCCGGAATTTTTTGCGCCCGGGACTAGAGATACCTTTAGTCCCGGTTGGTGGCTCCAACCGGGACTAAAGGTCCCTGCCCAATGGCTACTGCGCCAGACAGAGGTGGCAGGGACCTTTAGTCCCGGTTGGAGCCACCAACTGGGACTAAAGGTATCTTTTACTCCCGGTTGGTGGCTCCAACCAGGAGTAAAGGTCTACTCCCGGGCCGTGGCTGCGCCCGAGGTTGGAAAGTTACCTTTAGTCCCGGTTGGAGC
This sequence comes from Miscanthus floridulus, assembly GCF_019320115.1. Classification (NCBI taxonomy): domain Eukaryota; kingdom Viridiplantae; phylum Streptophyta; class Magnoliopsida; order Poales; family Poaceae; genus Miscanthus; species Miscanthus floridulus. The sequence continues at coordinate 99,709,404 of NC_089589.1, forward strand.
CACCAACCGGGACTAAAGGTCCCCCCTTTATATCCCGGCCGTCTCCTTCTCCCCGAGCCCGAGCTCAGCACATTTTGAAGCTCACTGCAGTAGTGTTCTTGCTTCCTCCCTCCCTCCATTGTTCCTCCATCCATTCTTCGATTCCTCCATCGATTTCTTCGATTTCTCCGTCGATTCTTCAGTTGTAAAGGTTACCAATCTCATACTCTCATTTTTCACTATTGTCTTATCTCATTGTGTTCACTATATATATATGGTTCTTTATTGTGGTTTTTTTCATTTGTAAGCAATTTGAGCTCAAAATCACTTCAAGCTTGCATATTTACATGAAAGAAGGTTAAAGTAGCTAGTTGAACTTGCGGACCGTGTTCATCTCGGCGACCATGTTCTCTGCCGAGCGGTAACGGACGTCAAGGAGGAGCTTTCATTCTACGAGGGAGAGCGGCAACGGTCGTGGAAGACCGTGTTCCCTTCCTCATAGAATCGGAGCTCTTCCGTGGCAAGTACGGTGCCGTCCGGTGGAGAAATGCTCGCCGAGATGATCACGTAAGCAAGTTCAACTAGTACGGATGGTTATTTATTCACATGTCCCGATATCGTCGCAGTAGTCTGTCAATCACCGTACTTTTTATTTTAACTTTTTATGAAATGAAAAACTTAGAAAATAGTTAGAAAATTATAGAAAATCCGTACTAGTTGAACTTGCGGACCGTGTTCAGCTCGGTGAGCATGTTCTCTGTCGAGCGGTAACGGACATCAAGGAGGAGCTTTGATTCTACGAGGGAGAGCGACAACGGTCATGGAAGACCGTGTTCCCTTCCTCGTAGAATCGGAGCTCTTCCTTGACCAAGTACGGTGCCGTCCGGTGGAGAAATGCTCGCCGAGATGATCACGTAAGCAAGTTCAACTAGTACGGATGGTTATTTATTCACATGTCCCGATATCGTCGCAGTAGTCTATCAATCACTGTCCTTTTTATTTTAACTTTTTATGAAATGAAAAACTTAGAAAATAGTTAGAAAATTATAGAAAATCCGTACTAGTTGAACTTGCGGACCGTGTTCAGCTCGGCGAGCATGTTCTCTGTTGAGCGGTAACGGACATCAAGGAGGAGCTTTGATTCTACGAGGGAGAGCGACAACGGTCGTGGAAGACCGTGTTCCCTTCCTCGTAGAATCGGAGCTCTTCCTTGACCAAGTACGGTGCCGTCCGGTGGAGAAATGCTCGCCGAGATGATCACGTAAGCAAGGTCAACTAGTACGGATGGTTATTTATTAAAACATGTTTTTGAGCTATAGTGTATTAAAAAATGAGTATAAAGATATAGATAATTTTATAGTTTCTTAATTTTATTTGTTTATAAAATAAGAAATTTATAGTGTATTAAAAAATGAGTATAGAGAGTAGATGGCAACTGCTTCATTGTTTAGAGATATAGATAATTTTATAGTTTCTTAATTTTCTTTGTTTATAAAATGAGAAATTTATAGTGTATTAAAAAATGAGTATAGAGAGTAGATGGCAACTACTTCCGGGTCCTCGGCCTCTCATGGGTTTCCAAAGCGACTTAGGCCGGGCCTCCCTCTCATTCCATGTGGCAAGTGTCGTGATGAGACAAAGATTGTGATGGAGTACCGAGTGAAGAAGGAGGGTCCCAACAAGGATAGTATCTTCTACAAGTGTTCGGATCGCAATGTGAGTTATTTTATCGTATTTAATGATTATGGTTAGTTTATACCTATTTTCATGATGGTTATGATTAAAGTTCTAATTTTTTGTTTTAATTTCAGTGGGATGGCAGTGGACAATGTTCAGGCTTCTACTGGGTGGAAGAGTATGTTGAACTCGTGCAAAAATATCTTGCACAACAGGCAGATACGGCGGCTAATGAGGCAGTGATCCAGCCGAAGAAGCCCAAAGATGTTGCACAATCGGGGGATCTGTCTGTTTTAGTTGAGATTGGTCGTGAAATCCTTGTGCTCCTGAAATGTATTTTAGCTTTAGTTCTTTTAGTGGTAGTTGGGATTGTCTACATTGTAGCGATGCTTTCATAAATTTGTACCTTTTGTGGTGGCACGCATGTTGTATAAACAATTAATTATGATCTAGGTTTTAATATGGTATTTATGTCATGTAATGCAGATGAGCCGGCATTGGATGTACAATGCTGATCGCCGCTCCCAAGAGTTCATTGACGGCGTGCATTCTTTGTTACGTGCGGCCGAGGCAAACAAACGCGACGGTTTTATGTGCTGCCCATATGCCATATGTAAGAATACGGTGGAATATCCTTGCTCAAAGACTCTTCATTCACACTTGTTCAAGTCGGGTTTCATGCCAAACTATATTTGTTGGACGAAGCACGGAGAAACCGGTGTTGTAATGGAAGAAGGTGAAGAAGAACAATGGGACGACAATGATATTATTCCCGATGGTGCGTGCTTCAATGATACTGCAATGGGAGAAGCTGAAGAAGAGGTAGCCACAGAAGATGATCCGGCTGATGATCTTTGTCAGGTCATTCATGACGCACAAAGAGAATGTGAAAGTGAAAAGGAGAAGATCAAGTTCGAGCGGATGCTAGAAGATCACAAGAAATTGTTGTACCCAACTTGTGATGCAGGGCAGAAAAAGTTGGGAACCACACTAGAATTGCTGCAATGGAAGGCAAAGAATGGTGTATCTGACAAGGAATTTGGAGAGTTACTAAAAATCCAAAATAAGATGCTTCCGTAGGACAATGAATTGCCCGCCACTACCTACGAAGCAAAACAAGTTGTCTGTCCTATGGGGCTAGAAATCGAGAAGATACATGCATGTCCTAATGACTGCATCCTGTACCATGGCAAAGAGTACGAGAAATTGGATGCATGCCCGGTATGCCATGCATCACGGTATAAGATCAGGTGAGATGACCCTGGTGATGTTGAGGGCGAACGTCCACGGAAGAAAATCCCTGCCAAGGTTATGTGGTATGCTCCTATAATACCACGCTTGAAATGTCTGTTCAGAAACAAAGAACATGCAAAATTGTTGCGATGGCACAAAGAAGACCGTAAGGTAGACAATATGTTGAGACACCCTGCTGATGGGTCCTAGTGGAGAGCAATTGACAGAGAATTCCCAGAGTTTGCAAATGATGCAAGAAACTTAAGGTTTGCATTAAGTACAGATGGTATCAATCCTTTTGGAGAGCAGAACAGTAGTCATAGCACTTGGCCTGTTACTCTAAGTATCTACAACATTCCTCCTTGGTTATGCATGAAGCGGAAGTTCATTATGATGCCTGTGCTCATCCAAGGCCCGAAGCAACCTGGCAATGACATCAATGTGTACCTGAGACCACTTATTGATGAACTTCTCATTTTGTGGAATAAAGAAGGTGTACGTGTGTGGGATGAGTACAAATAGGAACACTTTGATCTGCGAGCATTGTTGTTCGTAACAATCAATGATTGGCCCGCTCTAAGTAATCTTTTAGGACAGTCAAATAAGGGATATAATGCATGCACACACTACTTCAGTGATATTAGAGGTGTATTCTTGAAAAAATGTCAAAAGGTCGTGTACCTTGGCCATCGTCGATTTCTTCCTGCAAATCACCCCGTAAGAAAAAAAGGCAAGCATTTTAAAGGAAAGGCAGACCACCTGACCAAGCCTCGCAACCGAACCGGTGAGGATGTACTCGATATGGTCAATGATGTGAAAGTCGTCTTTGGAAAAGGACATGGCAGCCAACCTGTTCCGAACGACGCTAATGGTCACGCACCCATGTGGAAGAAGAAGTCCATATTTTGGGACCTACCCTATTGGCAAGTCCTAGAGGTCCGTAGCTCGATCGACGTGATGCACCTGACGAAGAATCTTTGTTTGAACCTACTAGGCTTCATGGGTGTGTATGGAAAGCCTAAGGACACATTTGAAGCATGACAGGACCTGCGTTGTTTGAGAGAAAGAGACAACCTGCATCCAGAGAAGACAGATGATGGACGCCATTACTTACGTCCTGCCAGCTACACTCTAAGCAAAGAGGAGAAGGAAATCATGTTTGAATGCTTAAACAACATCAAGGTACCATCTGGATTCTCCTCGAATATAAAGGGTATTATAAATGTGCCAGAGAAAAAATTCTGTAACTTAAAGTCCCATGACTGTCACATTCTCATGACGCAATTACTTCTAGTTGCATTAAGAGGAATTCTACCTCCAAATGTATGTCTAGCCACCGTGAAGCTATGTGCATTCCTCAATGCAATTTCTCAGAAGGCAATTGATCCAACTGATCTAGCTAAACTACAGAATGATGTGGTTCAATGTCTCGTCAGCTTTGAGTTGGTGTTCCCTCCTTCCATCTTTGATATCATGACACACCTCCTAGTTCACCTAGTCAAGGAGATTTTCATTCTCGGTCCTGTGTTCCTACACAACATGTTCCCCTTAGAGAGATTCATGGGAGTCCTGAAGAAATATGTTCACAACCGTGCTCGCCCAGAAGGAAGCATCGCTAAGGGCTATGGAACAGAAGAGGTCATTGAGTTCTGTGTTGACTTTATTCCCGACCTTGACTCGATTGGTGTTCCTAAATCGAGACATGAGGGGAGACTAAGCGGAAAGGGGACACTAGGGAGGAAAACATATATTGGTACGGATGATGATTATTTCAATAGAGCGCACTACACAGTTCTACAGAACTCCTCTTTGGTAGATCCATATATTGAGACACACAAGGATCTCTTACGATCTGAGTTTCTAGGGAAGACTAAAGCTTGGATTACGCGTAAGCACATGGAAACTTTCGGCGGTTGGTTGCGAAAAAAATGTCAAGGTGATGAGAGCATCCATGAGCAACTGTATTTATTGGCTATGCAACCATCATGGCATATCGTCACATACAAAGGGTATGAGATAAATGGGAACATATTCTACACAATAGCCCAAGATAAAAGGAGTACCAACCAAAATAGTGGTGTCCGCATAGATGCCACAGACCTGAATGGGAATAAGCAGACATATTATGGACGCATAGATGAAATATGGGAACTAGAATATGCACCTACTTTGAAGATCCCTTTGTTCAAGTGCCAATGGGTCAAGGTGACCGGAGGCGGGGTAATAGTAGACAACGAGTATGGAATGACAATAGTAGACCTTAGTAATATTGGGTACAAAGACGAACCATTCGTCCTTGCCAAGGATGTGAATCAGGTGTTCTATGTCAATGATATGTCTACCAAACCAAAAAGAGGGAAAAACGATAATGACTCAACCAAAGAGCCAAAGCGCCACATAGTTCTTTCAGGGAAAAGAGTCATCATGGGAATTGAGGATAAGTCCGACATGTCAGAAGATTATGAAAAGGATGACCGAATTCTGCCCTTCAAAGTGAACAAAGACCCTAGCATCTTGGTAAATGATGAGGACACTCCATGGTTACGACGCGATCATAACCAAGGGACATACGTAAAGAAGAAGTTCACTGCTGTGCCCACTTTATGATATAGTGATTTAATGTAGTGTGTGTTTGAGATATTATTTAATAATTATGAATTCAGATGTTTATTATGTCATGTTTCAAATTAAATCAATGTTTGATTTGGTGGGATTTCTCTCTCAAAAAGGTAAATTAGGATATTGAGTGATGAAAAATTAAAATATTAACGTTAAAATGATGTGAAAACAAATTTCTTGTCCAAAACCAATAGTTTTAATAATTTTAATTAAACACTACATTTTTGCATTAACAAAATAATAAATATTAGTTACATTATGTTTTATAATTGTAACAAAAAATAAAAAAAGTTAGGTTATAGAATTTCCTATGTGCAATAAAGAAAAAGAAAATCCATATTTTTAACAAAATAATTTTATGCCTTTTATTTAATTTACTATGTATTTAACAAGACTATTGCATTTTTATTAAAAAAATTTGCTTAAAACACGCGGGAAATGAAACTGCAGCCCACCTTTACTCCCGGGTTGGAAGCCCACCCGGGAGTAAAGGTGGCCTGCAGTTTCGTGGCCCGCGAAAAAAACCTTTACTCCCGGTGCTTATTACCAACCGGGAGTAAAGGTAGACCTTTACTCCCGGTGCGTGTTACCAACCGGGAGTAAAGGTATACCTTTACTCCTGGTTGGTAACCCACACCGGGAGTGAAGGACCTTTACTCCCGGTGGGGGGATGGCACCGGGAGTAAAGGGGCATGGCATATATATACTAGTGCCATCTTCTTCCTTGTGTTCTTCGCCGATTCCTCTCCCCCTGCGCCCACGCCACTCGGCCTGCCACACCGAGGACGCCGCCGCCACCCCGCCCGACGTCGGTCGTCGCCACCGCCTCGCGCGCGTCCGCGGTCCCCACGCCACCCCACACGCCGACGACCTCGCGGCGCCAGCTGCTGCTCGGCCGCCCCGGCTAGACGCGCGGCCACACCGGTCGCCGGTACCCTCGCCCCGGCCAGACGCGCGGCCACACCGCCGGCCGCCCCGAGGTACGCTGTGCTTGCTCCAATCCTATTCCATCTCCATGCATGAAACACATGTTTTAGGCAAGTTCACGATCATGGTAACCGTACATACATGTTGTTCACGTTTTCTTTTCCTACGTGCATGCTTTGATATAGTAGCTACTGAAACTTTGTTGGTTGTCACTTGCATACGTACGTACGTCAACAAATGTGTGTATTGATCACAAACCTAAACGTATACTTAACTAATTTTCATGGCACGTCGCACACGGCGTTCAGATGGGCATTATTCTCTATCACGCTAACTATTATAAGAAAGAAAGCGCCAAAGGAACAGATCGAAAAAAATTCCAGTGTATATGCGCCATCTATAAGTGCCAAGCGTTTCTATGTATAAGCGCCATGCGTTTCTATGTATACGGCAGAGCACCGCCGCCCTCATTCACCCTAGGGTTTATACGGCGGAGCACCACCGCCCTCGTTCGCCCTAGGGTTTATACGGCGGAGCACCACCGCCCTCGTTCGCCCTAGGGTTTAGGGTTTATACGACGGAGCACCGCCGCCCTCGTTCGCCCTAGGGTTTAGGGTTACGCCGCCCTCGTTCGATCATTTTTGGTGGGTGAAGGTTGGTTTGCAGGTGGTTGTGGATGATATAGCTGAGTCTATGAAGGGTGTAGCAGATGAAGTGGTTGAGAGTGTGCTTGAAAATACAGTTATGGAGATGGCGAGGGATATGGCATGCATGGTCTGTTTTGAAGAGGATGCTCCCGATGTTTGGGAGTTCCAACGCCAAGGGTTGACTTGATGTCTATTTTTTATCGATGTAACGTGTGTTGTTGTATTTGTTGTAAATTTGGCGTGTTGTTGTGAACCTCTTCGAGGGTTCCAATCATTGTAAACATTATTTGGAGCTATTTACTCGACGAGTCAGGATGTAGTGCGATTTTGTTGTCACTTTGGTTTGCAGCAATGCCCCCCTTTTCTTTTAGGCGAGGCTCATCGTTTGTTGTTCTCAGAAACTTGACGCGCAACAATGCCCCCTTTCTTTTAGGCGAGGCTCGCTATTTTCCGTTTAATAAAACCTAATGCGTATCAACGCCCCCCTTTTGTTTCAGGCGGGACCGCCGCCAAAACCTACTCGCTTCCTGATTCTTCTTATCATACAAACCAACCTTCACCCGTCAAAACCTACTCGTTTAGGGTTTAGGGTTTATACGACGGAAGATTTTATGCATGTAAGCAAAGATTTGACATACTATATATTGGTTTTGTTTTTTGAGGCTAGATGGCCGACCCGAGAAACATGGATGAGGAGGAGTTGATGATGAATTTGATCAACACTGGCACTCAAGTTGCCGGCGATGATGGTGCTAAAAATAACGTGCAAGAGGATGCAGATGACGGGAGTCAGTACTTAGCTCTTGAACAAAATGAGCAACAACATATTGGCCAAGTATATATTTTTTATTATTAGCTATATATATTATCATATGTCTTATGTGTGCTCATGACATTAAAAATAATGTTTATGTTTTGTAGCCCTCTGGATCGACATCAACAACTACAACGAAGAGTAAAAATGTTCGAGGTCCCAAAAAGCCATTGGAGGGCCGCTTCATCATCTCGGAGTTCAATGTGGATACAGGCGAACCGGGGGGGGGGCAAATAAAATGAAATTCATGCACCACTGTGGTTACCTTGTACGGGACTGGCTCCCGATCAGTACCCACGAATGGAAGAAGAAGACTAATGCTCCTCATATCAGTTTTGTCTCCGACCGTGACAAGACGTTAATTTGGAAAGATGTCTTGGTACATTTCACGCTCCAAACAGATGGTTATGATGATATAATAGATGGTCATGAATTGAAGGAGCGAGTTAGGGATTGGGCAATGAATAAGATGGCCACCCAGTTTCAGACTTGGAAGAAACACCTATACACGACGTATGTCAAGAAGAACATAGCACCAGATTTTACTGTCCCAGGCCCAATCTCAAAGCAGAGGCCCTATTGGGATGAGTTTGTACAGTACAAGACTTCGGAAGAGGGTGTGAGTCGGGTGATAAAGAACCAACGTAATGCCCAACAGAAGACATACCACCATAACTTGGGATCAGGTGGCTACCTGACTGCCATTAAGAAGTGGAACAAAATGGAAGCAGACCTTCTTGCCAAGGGTATCACACCAGAATCACTCGAGTGGGGAGAGCGTGCAAAGAATTGGTTTTTCGCTCATGGGGGAACACTGGACCAGGAGACAGGGAAGTGCGTTTATGGTGCAAGACTGCAAGAAGCAGCAGAAAGATTGTTTTATGCTCAGAGAGCTACTGCTAGTGGTGCGTTCAGGCCCAACAGAGAGAAGGATGAGCTGACATACGCCATCGGGACTATTGAACATGGTGGCCGAACTAGAGGCAAAGGAAGTGTCTCGTGGGAGCATGGATTCCCTCAGGACAGACCTTCCTACAGAAGCCGCCAGAGAAAGAAGGAAGAAGAGGCACAGCGGCTCCAGAGGTTGGAGGAAGCGGTGCGTGAAGCACAGGAGCGGAAAAAAACCTTGAAGCGAGAATGCAGGAGGAAATCAGAAGGCAAGTGCAAATAGCAGTGAGTGCAAGCAAGCAGGCATTAGAGCCAGGAATCAACATTAGCCAATCTGTTCAGTTGAAAAGCAGCTGCGCTTCCACGGAGATACCAAATCAAGGGGACACAGGACTGCGCTTCCCTGTGGATGACGTCACTGAACCTTGTACATCGTGTGAGCTACACATTCCGAAGGGGAATTCCACAATCAAGGTGGCTATCGGTCTTGTTAATCCTATCGACCGAACCAAGACACCAAGGATTCATGGGAATATAATCCAAGAAGGATATGCTACCATCTCGGTAGATAAAGCTGAAAAAGGTTTTAGTGATTTGCCTCTTGACATTCCTGGAGGTGATGGCGAGAAGACTCTAGGAGAAGCAGAGAAGACATTCATTCTATGGCGCAAGCGCTACATCATCATTCCCGGGATGTCGGCTCCACCTCCTCCTGAACTACCTCACCATAGGTACGTGCGGATGAAAACACTACATCATTAATTTGTATTGGCTTAAATAATTAACAATCTGCTCATAATAATATGTCATTCCTTTTTTTGTAGCAGATCCTCCCCCAACCTAAATCCAATTGTTCAATCGCCAGATCATCATAGTGCTCTGTACGATGACATTATGTTGGAAGGCGAGGCTGCATCCACACCATCTCCAAGGAGGTCTCCAATGCCGCAGCCGCCACCTCCAAGGAGGTCTCCAACGCCGCTGCCACCACCTCCAAGGAGGTCTCCAATGCCTCCCCCGCCCTCGCCTACCAAGAAGCCTAGCAAGAGGCTAGCCCCGCAAATGAAGAACCAGTCCCCACCAGCAAAGAAAGCCACCATGAAACCAAGGGCTATTCCCAAAATAATATCTGAAGAGAAGAAAGAAGGAACTGATGCATATAAAAAAGATATGTCTAGATTCTATGACAAACTTAAAAAGAATCAAGAAGCAAGGAGAAACCTGGAGAAACCGTACTTCTTCGTAGCTCCAGATATTCTAAGAAAAAGGGTGGCTTCTTACCAGCAACAACAGCGGGAATCTCGTAAGCCTTCCAAATCAACGTTAACGGACTATGACCGCACTCTCACCAAGTCAATTGAGGCGGCACAGAAAAAGAAGCGGGCAGGGAAAGGAGTTGCCCAACTCGGACAACAAGCGCACCAATCAGTCCCCCCGCTAGTTGTTGGTAATGAATATGGTTCGAATTTAGGATTAATGCATCAGGCAAACATACCTTCAGATGTCGATTTGGATCACCTTGGTGAATTTATTGATGAGACTAGTCTCAACCTTTACCAGATGTTTGGTGATGGAAACATTGAGAGTGCGGCGGAGGTTGATATTTGGAAGAAAAAATTTGTACTAGGCCAGAGTCTATACAACCCTCAAGCCTTATCTGATCTGGGGATGCAAATGTACCTGCTAAACAAGTGGTACATGCAGGCGTCTACCGGTGGAGACTTCTGCGTTGGTGTCAGAATTAGAGACGAACATTGGTTCCGTGGCGATGATGTTATGTATGTTGACTTTGCAGAATTTCATCAACTATGCCACCTGACCTCTCTGGACAAAGTTATCATTAGCTGCTATTGCCTGTAAGTAATAATTCTTTCGATCTATTATTAAACTCATCATATGTGTGTATATGCATATAAATTATCCTAACAAGTACTATATATATGCAGATTTACAATGACAGAGCTTAGAAAGGAAGGCTGCAATGAAATTGGTTTTGTTGATCCCCATATAGTATTCAAAGACCCAGTTACTCCAAAGACTAATTGGAAGTCTGAGTCAGAGAGTAACCTCATGAACTTCTTAGTGAACCAACGCCACAAGAAGGATATACTCTTTCCCTACAACTTCAAGTGAGTGTTAATAATGTCGATCATCCTTAATGGCTCATATGTTGATTCTAGTTAATTAATGAGTGTTATGCGTTATATCCTATAAACACATGCAGTAATCACTGGATATTGATGGATATCGATCTGGTGAAAAGTCACTTGATAATCTATGACTCGATGAGAAAACCACAACAAGACTACCAAGATATGATAGATATTATCCAGAGGTAATTTCGGTATCTCTAGCAACTATATATACACACAAACATGATGATTAACTATATCTAATGACGTGGCAAATTTTTTATTGGGCAGTGTTTGGAAAACCTTTATTGAGAAGCAACACATGGGAAAATGCAAAGCGCCACTGAATGTAATCCCTTTGAAAGTAAGTCCTCTAAAACGCATCATCTTTATTAATTAAACATATAGCAGATTGGATGACAAATCTTTTTCTCGTAAAGTGGTGTCTGAGGCAGGAACAGGGGAACAACTACTGTGGTTACTATGTTTGCAAGTTTATCAAGGTGGTCTCCCAAAGAACTCCTACAGAGAGACTCAAAGTACGTTAAAAATACACTATATATTCATTTAATTATTATTATTGATTGTGTTACTATGTCTTTATATATATATATGTACATATATTAATTTATTTTCCTTTAATTCAAACCTGTAGACTCGATGGTTGGAGGAAAAGGTCATACGGCAAGACCAAATCAAAGCAATTGAAGAGTCTATAGCCAAATTTTTTAATGAGCAGGTCATCGATTCCAAGGGCGAGTTCTACTTCGACCCAACACTGCCATGGAAGCCAAGCTAGAGGATGAGAGGAAACTTGTTATATCACAACAACTGTAATGCAATCTTTTTGTAATATATGCACATGAAATAATATAATGTAAAATACACATATGCATGCATGCATGTAAATATATATATATATATATATATATATATATATATATATATATATATATTTCTATGTTTGAATTGTGTGATTTAATACGTTCATTGTGCTTGAACCGAAACATACTATACGCGCGTATAAATGTATAATTAGCAGCGTACAATACGACTTCGAAAACCTATTTTGAAAAGAAAACAAAAAAATGAAAAGAAAAGAAAAAAGAAAAAAAAACCTTTAGTCCCGGTTCGTATTACCAACCGGGACTAAAGGTGCCGGCCATCGTGGCATGTCAGGAGACACCTATAGTCCCGGTTGGTGTTACCCACCGGGACTAAAGGTCCTCCTTTAGTCCCGGTTCCTGACCCGGGACTAAAGGACCCCCCTTTAGTCCCGGATGCATGCTCCTGGGTGGGGAACCGGGACTAGAGGGGGTTCCCCACCGGGAGTAAAGCTCTGTTCTCTACCAGTGCATGCAGATCTACATCCCTCGACCCTCAGAGGTAGCAAGATAGAAGATAAAGCACTTCACTGAGATGCCGGTGCAAGTTTTGCGAGGTGCTCCTTCTCCATCTCCTCCAATGGCAGCGATGGCGTTGGGAGAAGTCCTTTCAAGACTTGGTGCTTTTTATTCCATCTTGGACCTCTCACAGTCGAGAAGCAAATCTGCATCACTCGATCGTGAGAGGTGCTGCCTCGTCCTTGCCCTCCAAGTCCGTGGCCTAGTCATTGCTGAGTTGCTGGTTGGAGTGTTGCTTTGTATCTGCAAACCGCCAGATGATACGGCTTTGTTATCACATACACCGAGAATTGCCTGGCCTGTTCCCCAACTCTGGGATCAGCACCTAGCGACACCTCGGCGGCGGTTCCTCCCACAAGATAACGTAAGTAACGAAGAAAGAAAGAGAAGAACAAAGAGTTCCATGCGTCGCTACAGTTATGGGCACACACATAAGATAACTAAAATGATAATAAAGCAATGGACAAGCATGATAATCAAGCAAACTATCACTGTCATAATAATTAACATAACATAAGATAATTACATATCTATGACTCAGACTCCCTTCTTGTCGGCGCCCTTCTTGGTGGTCGCCATCTCCTTGGTCCCAAGTCCAGATTTGCATACATTTTTTTGTTTTTTCATATCTATATGTATACCTAATATTAAAGAGAAAATTTTCTGTCTTAATTTTTCGTCTCAGCGAGTTCAGCCACATCATTTTGTGCCCAATAGGCCACCTGGCGCTTCCGTGTCTATTTTTTTCATTGCCAGATTCTTTTCTAGTTTTTTGGTTCAGTTAATATTTTCTATTCTTCTTGTTCTGTACCTTTTCAGTTCTGTTCGTTGCTTCCCTTCCGTTTCCTTTCCTCTTCTGTTTTTGTTGGTTGTCTTTTTTCCCCTCTTATATTTCCCTCAATTCTTTCCTTTCCTCTTTCTCTCAATGTCTCTATCATCCTCTTTCTTCTCAGTGCCTGGCAGCCTTGCCCTCCCTCATTGGCGGCTCTACGCCTGCCCTGGCAGCCGCACCCACACTCCCCCATTCCCACCGATGTAGGCCGTGTCGTCATACCTCCCTGCTCTTGTGTGGGGGCAAATCCGGCCTCCATATACGCTGAGGCCTTCTGGTGCAAGTTGGAGCCAGAAAAACATGTAATTTTCAATTCCATCCAGCACCCAACCCCTAAGAGAGCAAAATTTCATGGGCGCCACTTGTAGGGCTATTTGAAAATCATCCATTTGGCTCAAAACAATTCCCAAAGCTTCTGGAGATCCAAGCTGTATGAGACGGAGTCCAAGTTGATGAGATAGTTCTGATTAAAAATAAAATAGAATATATATTTATATATCATGTTATTGTAAATATTAACTTGTGTATTATGGATGTTACAATTATCACATAGTAAATTAATTCTTAAAATTATCAAAAAATATAAAACATAAATAAACAAATATGTAACATTCTTATTCTTGTTTACCATCATTGTTTAATAGTTTTTTGTTCGTGTTGCAACGCACGGGTATGTTTGCTAGTAAATATTAAAAACCAGTATTAAATATAATATTACTGAGCTTTCAACTCTTGGTCTTTTCTTCCTCATCTTGAAAATCAGTGGTTTTCGCCAATAAGTTGTTGAAATAGTTTAGATTAGGAATAAAACTTATTTTATTATAATTTGGTTCAGCCAGTGGTCTGACCAATTAAACTATGAACTGAGATCTCGAACATTTTGTTATCACAATCCAGTTTAAATAAATGTATCTCCAATCTGTATACGTGTATAATTTGGCTCGTAGCCCTGTTCGCTTGAACTTATCAGCTATGGTACAGTGTTTTTCTCTCACAATAAAACAGCATAAGCCGGCTTATCAGACACAAATAAAAACCATCATGTGAAATATCGAGTGAGGTCTTCAATTTTATTCATCATCGGATAGGTCAGTCATTGACATGTCGACAACTGGCTCCTTCCTAACTTTAATCAGATGTTAGAATTGCAAATTTTATATATATAAAAGGAAGTTTTAGAACTCTTGGTTAGTATAAACTAACATTATGAAATATTTACAAGTAAATAAATTTGCTCTGCAATGGAAGGAAAAAATCATGATTTTATTTAAATTAATATAATGTTTAATTGGACATTATCATATTATTGACAAGGTTAGGTTATATTATGGATGTAATAGTCATCATAAAATAAAGTATAGCTTTAAAATGTCATAAAAGGATAAAATATAAATAGATATGTATGATTTCAGTCCTGGTTACATAGATCTTTTTCCTCCCATTGCAACATACAGGCATATTTGCTATTTTGTTCTAAAACTTAGTGTGAAGATCATTATTATATATACTACAAGGATATGCCGCATGTTGCTATGGGGATCACGGATGAATTTATTCGATGATGTGGCATGCTGAGATGGATAAATAAATGCATGTTAGTGAATGACGTGGCTTGCCAACGTGGATAGTTTACATGAATAGATAGGGCCATAATTGCATGTCTTATTGAGCTGTTGATATGGACGGCTTGCATGTCCAAATAAAATTCTAGTGGGATATTATAGATATAGATATAGATATAGATATAGATATAGATATAGATATAGATATAGATATAGATATAGATATAGATATAGATATAGATATAAATGTATATAAGAACATAAAGATCTCTAGTATAAATGCATTCTCATAAATTTCGTTGCCTTCTAGAATGTCAAACACTAGTATTTCGGTATCTCATCTTTAGTTCCGTGTACACCTTAAGGCCTATTTGTTTTAGTTTTTTACTCGCTTCTGCGGGCCAGAAGGTAAAAGCTAAAATAAACAGTTTGACTAAAAGGTGAAAAACATATTCTAATGAGATTTTTGGTTTTTGGTATGCTGAGAAACAAAAAAATTGTTACAAATGACAATAGTGAAAAGCCAAAAGTTAGATGGCAAAAGTCAGAAAGCCAGCTTTTGAGCCAAAAACCAGAATGTTGTACCTCAGACAAATATCCTGAATGGTGCAGCTTACCCATGGTGATTATGATGTACTAACTTCACAATGTTTTTTCTAAAGATGGTTCGCCAGGAGCTTAGTAATAAGTTTGATCACCTAAAGCCACAAACTTTAACAACACCATCCTTCTTAGAAATCAAAGTGATATATGATCCATTAATACTGTGCAAACAAATATCCAAGCGTGAATAGACGAACAGAGCTTATAGAAACCATACTTAATTATGGGCCAACATTTCTGGAAAAATCAATGTTCAAACCATCAGGGCCCAGAGATTTATCTGTTGGCATACCGCTAACCACATTGTTCATCTCCTGGGTAGTAATAGGAGCCTCCATGAAGGTCAAGTTAACTTCACTTGACAGAGGAGTCGCCAGATTGAAATGATATGCTGAAACTCACTTACACCAAGCCATTCTTTGAATGCCTGCAAGAACAACACATTGTCCATGTCCTGGGTACTAAAAGGAGCCTCCAGGAAGGTCAAGTTAACTTCACTAAATGGAAGATTAGCCAGGTTAAAATGCATATGTTGAAACGCACTGACACCAAGCCTTTCTTTGCATGCCAGCCAGAACAAATTATAGCCTTATCTGAGTGTTCAGAAAAAACAATGCCACTATCGTCATCAATGGTTGAGATTATGCTCCTCCGATGCTTAATTGTTGCAGTGGCTTCAAAAAAATTTGTGCTTCAATCTGCAGATTTAACCCACTTTACTGAACCATGTTGTTTCCAATAAAATCTTTGCTACCTAAGAACGGCAATGAGATGCTAACTTGGAATATCCGTGAAATTACGTCTTACGTTTTTCCTAAACCAATTTCTCATAAGTGACGTTTAGGGTCACTTTGGTTGGGCTTTTCAACATGCTTTGGCTTCCCAAAAAGCCAAAAGCCAACAAATGGGGTTGGTTTCTACCCAAAGCCACAACCAAAAGCAGCTTTTGGCTAGTACAAATTTCGCAGCATCCTCACCCCTGCTTTCACCTGATGTGGCTTCCAAGTTTTCGCAAAAATTATCCACCTACCACTGGTTATGTACATACCGGTTCATTTTTTATTCGATTCCTTCCCCTATTGCGTGAGAAATAGGGCTCTCACTTCTTCTACTCTTCCATGGCCACCATGCGCGAGCTCGGCATGCTGTGCCCGTCCGCATACCATGGCTGCCGTGGGTGAGCTCCGGCGGTCCTTGTCGGAGGAGAGCAGTGCCTAGTGGAGCTGCTCCTTCATGTCTTGGCCAGCCGGACTGCTCGTCAGTGAGAGAGGGAGAGAGTTGAGTGGGGAGGGCTGTGGATGACATGTGTGGTCCGCTCAACAGTTTTACAAAAAGCCATAGCTACTCTACCAAACGGCTTTCGGCTTTCTTACAGCCCAGACACTATAGTAGTTTTTCCACAGCCCACGTCTCACAGCTACTTTTCGGAAGCCACAGCTCAACCAAACAGAGCTTTAATTTCGTTCCGGACAATGTTACCTAATATAGTGTAGGAGAAAGCACTCAAACATAGTATCTTCAATAATCATACACACCACCGTGACTTAGTTCACCAGATTTATTACTTATAGGGTAGAAAAAGATACAGTTGATAGGGCGCAGATAGCGGAAAACCCAGATTTTATTGAAGAATATGCACCAGACAGATGATGGATGCATATGCATCATGCATCTTATCTCATTATTTAATTTCTAACGGCAGCAGCACAATGCTGATGTTACGCGCCTGTCCTCACACCAGCCACCGTCATGGAAACCATGTTCGGAACAGGTGTAGCCACAGTTCTTACGGTCACAGTGGTCCACGGAATAGGCTGAGAAGCAGTTTTTTTGCTGAGGCGGCTTTGGTGGGCAGGGTTTCCCCCAGCCTGCACATCACAGATCAAACAAGATTTGTCGGTTAGCTAATTGTACAAAAAAACTATTTTGTTAGTAATTTGAAGAAAAAAAAGTAGGGATTGAAGGTGCCTACAGCCACCGGCTTCGTAGCATGGAGACAGTGAGGACAGGATGACAACAACCAAGAGAACGGCGATTGTGCTGCTCTTGATCACCGCCATAAGGAAAGATGATCTAACTTCTTCCCTTCTTGTGACTAGGAGGCCGGAGAGCGATTATGCTGTATTTGTTCTCTCATCTTTGTATCCTGGTCTTTATATAGAATAAGAATCCATCTCTAGTATTAATGCAATCTCTTACCAACATTAGATAGGTTTCAAGATCTTATAAATTAATACTTCTTTTGCCACAAATTATTAAATGACTCCCATTGTAGAAAATATTAGTAACTTTTGTTCTTCAAATACATTTACAATGAAAATATATTTACCGATTCATGTAATGATACTAATTATGCACCACAAATATTAATATTTTCTATTTATATTTAGTTAAAGTTAAAAATATTCGACGTCAAGAATGACACTATTTGTGGGATGAAGGGAGTACTAGTGAGGGTTTGAATTTATGTAGAGATGACATGTTTCAATATAATTATTTCACTGTTTGTGTGTAATTTAATTGAAAGGTTATCATCATTTTCATGTGAGGATTAATTAGGCCAGCCCATCGGATTCATGAAATTGATCCAAACAAGCTTACGGTCCCTAGCAAATGGCCAATATCAATATGGATATAGATATAGATATAGATATAGATATAGAAATGGTCCCTAGCAAATGGCCAATATTAGATATAGATATAGATATAGATATAGATATAGATATAGATATAGATATAGATATAGATATAGATATAGATATAGATATAGATATAAGAACATAAAGATCTCTAGTATAAATGCATTCTCATAAATTTGTTGCCTTCTAGCATGTAAAACACTAGTATTACGGTATCTTGTGACTTTACTTCCGTGTACATCCTAACGCCTATTTGTTTTAGTTTGTTAGTCGCTTCTGCTGGCCAGAAGGTAAAAGCTAAAACAAGCAGTTTAACTGTCCAGCTGGCTCCTAAGAAACTAAATTAAAAGGTGAAAAACATGTTCTAAGGAGCTTTTTTGGTTTTTGGTATGCTGAGAAACAAAAATTGTTAAAAATGCAATAGTGAAATGCCAACAGTTATCAGGCAAAAGTTAGAAAGCCAGCTTTTGAGCCAAAAACCAGAAAGTTGTACCTGAGACAAATATCCTGAGGGGCGGTTCGG
Source organism: Miscanthus floridulus (assembly GCF_019320115.1). Lineage (NCBI taxonomy): Eukaryota > Viridiplantae > Streptophyta > Magnoliopsida > Poales > Poaceae > Miscanthus > Miscanthus floridulus. Next base: position 99,727,882 of record NC_089589.1, read on the forward strand.
TTCTCCCGGATTGCACCAGAAATAGTTCCAGCTGATCAAAAGGTTATATAAATTAGCCTAGCAATCCGGGTAGGAATTGTTCCAGGGGATGAATCCCCACGAACCAAACAAGCCCTGAATGGTGCAGCTTTTAATAAACCTATACTGATTATGATGTACTAACTTCACAATGATTTTCTAAAGAAGGTTCGTCAGGAGCTTAGTAATAAGTTTGATCGAAATGTTAAAAGAGATAATATCGACCTAAAGCCACCAACTTGACAACACCATCCTTCTTAATTAGAATGCCAGCCGGAACAAATTAGCCTTATCTGAATGTTCAGAAAAAACAATACCACTATCGTCCTCAATGGTTGAGATTACGCTCCTGGGATGCTTAGGCCCCGTTTGGCGGCGAAACTCACACTAGTACAGAAATGATTTTTAGAGGCGCCTCTCTTTTCTAACAGAAGCGGTTGTCTTAGCACGCCATCGCTAACCTTCGCGGGAGGCACTGTAGCTATACAACCGTTGCTAGAAATCAATTTTTAGAGGCGGTTCCATTAAAAAATCTGCCTCTAAAAATATATTCATTTTCAGGGACGGTTCCGTTAAGAGAACTCACGATATCTTTTTTTAAATAAAGTTGGATGAAGACAAAATTTATATGAAAATTGTAGAACTCATGATATCTAAAACTTTGTAGTTGATAAAATTTTTGTTTGACATCATTTAGGGTTCCAAATATATAAATTAAGTCTCAGATTTTGAATTTCAATTTTTTTGAATTTTTCAAATGACCTTGGATGGAGAAATGTTCTATATCAATGTTGTAGTACTCGATGAGATCTAAACTTTGTAGTTGAAAGTTTTCTCATTTAAGATTATTTATGAGTTAAAATATTGATTACAAGATTCATACATATTAGTACAAATAGATGGCATAGTAGAACTAGGCATAAGTGAGTGTGTGGTGCGGTGGTAGAGGAAGTATCGCGCGAGGAAGAGGTTGTGGGTTTGAATCTCGGCTCTCAGCACTTATTTGAAACAAGTGAAAATAAATCTTGTGAGCTGTGGCCGGTCTTCATCCCTTCAGGCTACATTAGAAATTTTTTCTTATTTTTATTGGACTCTAAATGATTTTTAAAAAAATTTGAAAATTATTTTTAGGGACGGTTGACTTAAGTCAATGCCACCCTTAAAAATCGATTTTAAAACCGCCTCTAAAAATCACTTATTTTTACAATCGCTGGCATAGTAGCGGTTTTAAAACTGTCTCTGAAGAACACTTTTGACCATCTCTAAAAAATCTTTTCTGTGCTAGTGTTAACTTTACCATTAAAACTGTTTTTTGGGGTTTTAACTTGAAGAACAGTTTTTTTCGATCAAGCTGAGCTATTTTCGTAACCTTGTTTGGCAAAACAGCTCATGAATGGAGAAAAACTAGTAAATGACCATAATGCCCCTAGTCTTCTCTTTCCTTCTGTATTTTTCCTATCTCCTTCCAGCACTTTCTTCCCCAACTTGACCGCGTCACCGGTGCTCGGCGCTGCCCTCTGCAGCCATCCACGACTTCGGGCTACCGCGCACTGGCCCTGGGTGGCCGCGCTCCCCAATGACGGTAGAAACCCTGGGCTCCCGGCGGCCGCGCCATAGCTCCCCGGTAGTAACGCCCCTGCTCCCCGACGCGACACAACTTGTCTTCTTCCACATGTACTTCTATATTTTTTTTTCGATGCGACATGGCTCATTTGCTTCGTCTCATCGTCTTGGACCTGGTGGCTGGGCCACCACCGGGCCGTGCCCTAGCTACCGTGCTCCGGTGGGCCATGCCCTATCGCCTCCCTCCACGAGCATGCTCTCTCTCTGCGATTGGGAAAAGTAGTCTATTGTTCATATTGGGGCTCACATATGAGAGATGAAGCTAGAATAAGCTAGTTTTTCAGCTTCATCCCAACTCATCGCTTTGTGACACGAGAGAAAAAACAGCTTCACACATGAAACTGTTTTAAACAAGCGTGTTTGGCAAAAAAAAAAAAGCTCAAAACAGATAATGAAGCTGTCGGTGAAGCTAGGCCCTTAATTGTTGCTGAAGCCGCTAGGCCTGCCGCCCGCTAGAGCCACAGTCCGGTCACCTCCATGCCTGCGGTAGGCGGCCGCCCACCGTGCCCACCAGCCGGCAGCCCTTCCACTGTGGCCTTCAGCCAGGCGGCCGCCCGCCAGAGGCTCATCCGCGTGCCAGTGATGGCGAGTGGCCGCGATAGTGCGCCTGCGGCCTGCTCGCTCGAGGCAGCGGACGGATCCACTCGGGCCAGAGCTCTACAGCGAATGTCACAAAGCTGTGAGTCACTACCAGGCTTTAGATGCTATGGAGCGGCACAAGCGGTGGCGAGCGGCCACACGTGCTCCGTCCACCAGGAGATTGTCGTGGTGAATCCGGTCCCTACGAGCAGTATTGGCAGGCGTGGTGAGTGGGGGCAGGGATTCTCGACTTCTTGTGCACAGCAGTGAGTCGGCTGCTCCTTGCTTAGCTTTCCCTTCCCCATCTTTGCCTTCGATTTTGGTATGGGCTAGAGCTCTACGGCGAATGGCGCAAAGCTGTGAGTCACTACCAGGCTTAGATTCTGTTTTACTTAAGTACAAATTTTCATGGTCATGAAATGAATCGGGTCTAGAGAGATGCTAGGTGAGATGGGGAACAACTAAGAGCGCACAGTTTCTCTATCTATATCTTGTGTAAGACAGTTGCAGTGGTATACAGCATTAACACGCAATCTATTAGAGATACAGATACAAACAATTTTTTGTTTCTAGAAATTGAGGTATACCTAGCAATTTCTGTGTAAACCCAGTGTCAACGTTTTATTTTTCCATTTTGGAAATTTGTTTCTCTTATATGAGAGAGATTCTGATTGGGAGGAGGGAGATTCGACAATTCCATATGTATGGTGTGCAGTTTGAAATATTTGTGTAATATCTTGCTTGTGTTCTAATTATTTATAAGTATATTTTTTTGGCTCACACAGGATACTCTTTGAAGAGAGACAGAAGATGCTGAAGTTGAATTGCATTTGGGAAAAAAAGGGATGGCAAAAAAAATATTGCCGACAGGTAATTTATTGTTCAAGGAGCAGTTGTACCTAGCACAGTCAAAACTTTTGTAGAGCAGCTTTTCCCCTATTCATCATTCTTATGTTCTTGAATCTTCTGTAGTTAGCATTGGGAATTAGAAGACCTTTCTTTAGATGCGGAGCAGTCCAAGATTTGTTATTGAACCAATAGCCAAGGAAACAAGCAGGTCATTATATGAGGAGCAGTCCAAGGTACTGCCATGGCACCAGCAGTCACTATTTTTCTTGTATGGTTCTAAGTCAACGAACTTTTTTTAAAAAAAAATCTCTTTTTTTCTCCCTTTCATTTAGTCACTCATGTTTTGTGGTCTAACACAAATGGTCGTTGGGTTCCTTGCATGGCACTTCACTTCATATGGCAGGTCAGACCAGCGTGATACTCGATCACCCACCAGTGACTAAGATGGAGATTGGAGACCTCCCTCGGACCTATCAATGACCATGCCAGAGTCAAGATGATCCAAGGGTGCTTTAGTACAATCTTAAAGACAAGATTTTGCTGTGTCGCTAATAGACAAGACAAACAAAAGGTTAGGTGCATGTCGAGGTTCACCCTCAATGAAAAAAATTCAGATCACATCCAAGAGATGAGATTTTTGTGGGCAAAAAACTTACTATAGCCTCATGTTTTGAATTTGTAACCCCATGTAAATTATATTAGAAACGATACAAGGTGGAAATTGACTCCTAAAAATTTTCTTTTTTTCTTCCAAGAAGTTAATTTTAAAAGACAGGTGCGTGTCACACGTCCACATCTACCAGAGCTTAGAACTTGTTTTGCAGCATTTTTATTTATTAAGTATACAATGTGATAATGATACATGTGATGGTGATGCGGTGGAGGTTATTGCCACTGATTCGTGGCAAATTCCAATTATACAATTTTATATTATCCATAAAGGGAAACATTGGAATGTAATTTGATGGAGTACCTGCTTGTGATATCTTTCGGTAGTTCTAATATGCACACCCAAATGTTGCTGTACCATTAGCACAGGCACGCTACTAGTTTAATTAGTGCACCATGAAAATATACAAAATAGAACATCTAGGCATTTGTACGTCACCTGTCATTTTAACTACATATTGGCTGTTCCTCTTCTATGCTATTGGCATTTCTTCACGTATCCATGAAATGCTTGAACCACAAATCAACAACAAGCCACCATCAACGTCTCAGGAATTGATGTGTCCATGATTTCCTCTAGGACAAGATCCATCGCGCTGGAAGAATCAACCAAATCAGTCATCTGCATCTATCATACTAGGTATAAAAACCAAGAGTTCTCTGAATGTGTCGAACACTTCCTTAATTAAGTGTATTTGTATGCCAACAGATGGTTCCCGGGAGCGACTTGATCATGCTGATTTCCTAGCCATGCCTGACGACCGGGGCTGAGAGCAGCACCCTATTTAATGTTGTCCAGCAATGCTCTAGCCACCTTGTATAGGAGCATTTTCAACTCTGGAGCGCCTTAGTAATTATAAGAAAAAATGAAAATTCATTTGTGGTAGGCACACGCTATACACACCGTATCGTCCAGTAGATAGATACATCAGGGTGTCTACATACATACATAGACACAGATAGCAAAGCACATAGACACAATGCCGCGTGCGCATGCATTTCTTCATGCACCTGAAACTGATAGAGTAGTGAAGAACACGACGCTCTGGCTCCGCAATGATCAATACCAGATCACGATGACCCAGATGGATGCCTACGCCTACAGCAGCCCTTGCACGGCATGCGAGGCAATGTGGACCACGCACTTACTGGCTTGTCCACGACCATGCATCACGAAGGCCTTGCAGCATATAGCCGTAGCAGCCATCGGCCGCTGATGCGGCACATCTGCAGCCGCGCAGCTCTCTTTTCCATGCAGACAAGACGGCGGCCAGACTACGCCTGCATGCATGAGCCACTCGCGGATGCAAACGTCCACAGGAATCGTAGGCCAGAGTAGGCAAAACGGAGGCAGGTCACAGCAGGTTGCACGCTGCAAACAAGCAGAGACATTCCAGAAACCCGGGCACCTGTCGCCAGTAGCAGCCAAGGCCCGGCGCAAAAGCGAGCCTGGGTGGACATGGACAAGCATGACTCAATTGGAAAGAACAAAAGTCCAACAATGCCTAGTAGAAACAAACATCACCGGAAAAGAGGGGAGTCCGGCGAAGGACAGGAGACTTCAGCGTACAGTGGATTGCGCAAACACCTTGTGCCTATTTAAGCCACGCTGTAGTGCCCGGCTCACTGCAATAGAACAACTTGTCCTACATCCGTCTCGGTGAGCGAGAGACCTAGACTAACCTGCAGGTCAAGAAGATCTAGTTTGCGCATATATGTATGCTTTGTTTTTTCAGTACTATCTCAACTTATTCTATGTTGCTTGATATAGTTATTTGCTGGTGCCTCCTAGAACCATGGTGGACCAGCAGCACCGCAGCAGTAGGAGATGAACGCAGCTGGCATCGGCAGAAGCCTCAGCCTGCCTCCAGGGCAGGCAAAACGGAGGCAGGTCATAGTAGGCTGCACGTCGCACACAGGCAGAGACATTCCAGAACCCGGGCACCTGTCGCCAGTAGCAGCCAAGGCCCGGCACTAAAGCGAGCTTGGGTGGACGAGGACAATCACAACACAATTGGAAAGAACAAGAGTCCAACAATGCCTAGCTAGAAACAAACATCACCTGAAAAGAGGGGAGTCCAGGGAGGGACAGGAGACTTCAGCGTAAAGAGGATTGCACAAACACACCTCGTGCCTATTTAAGCAGTGCTGTAGTGCCCGGCGGACTGCAACAGAACAACTTGTCCTACATCCGTCTTGGTGAGTGAGAGACCTAGAATGACTGGCATGTCAAGAAGATCGAGTTTGTGCATGTATGTATGCTTTCTTTTTTTTAGTACCATCTCAACTTATTCTGTGTTCCTTGATATGGTTGTTTGTTGGTGCTTTCTGGATCTGATGATCTCAGTTAAGGAGCAAGAGAACCATGGTGGACCAGCAGCACCTGCAGCAGCAGGAGATGAACGCAGCTCGCGTCGGTGGAGGCCTCAGCGCGCCTGCCTCCCGGGTTCCGCTTGATGAGATTGTTAGCATCTACCTCAGGAAGAAGGTGTGCAGCAGGGACTTCACCTGCATCGCCATCGCAGAAGTCGACCTAAATAAGACTGAGCCATGGCACCTCCCGTGTACGTAACAAGCAGCCTCGATCTGTACATACATATACGCCTTGGTCTTGTTTGATCCGAGCAGTGGATGCATGTTGTTATGCTAGTGATCAATATGTGGAATAATACATGGTACTTGAATTGTTCGCGTGTTGCAGGGAAGACAAATTTGGGCGAGAAGGAGTGGTACTTCTTTCTACTAGAAGCACCACAAGTACCCAATAGGGTAGAGGGCGAATCGGACCATAGAGGCCATTTACTAGAAAGCAATTGGCAAGGACGGGGAGGTCTACAATACCACATAATGGGTGGCCCTGCTCGTCAGCATGAAGAAGACACTCGTCTTCTACAATGCTGGCCATTTGGTAGCTGCTTGGTTATATAGTTTGCTTGGCTAGCTTGCACGCCAAGGCGAAGAAATTCTTTTCCATGTAGGTGAGTTAATTTGGCATACACAGGCATCCCGAATAGGCACCAAATCAAACTAAAATAAAACTAGGACCATCACAACATCCTTCGCCCTCAACAGATTGAGTTCCCTAGCACAAATCAAGTTTCTTTAGATTCGGGCATGCTATCACCGAAATGACATCCTCCACCAATGGATTGAGGCTCATTATCAACAAATCTATGTCTGCTTTTGGAAGAACAATGTCTGATTAAAGGTGTAAAATGTAATCTAGGATGATTGGAATCACGCTTAGCTTGGTCCTATATTCACATTTCTACGCGTGGAGTAGAAATGTAAACAACATTTTGATTATCCAATGCACCAATTTTTGAAGCAATACGAGTAACAAGGGACATGAAAGTAATATGTCCGGACATCTTAAAATTTTCTAACCGTTGTTTAATCATAGAAATCACAGGCGAAATTTTGATCTTTTTTACCATGGCATAGAGAATTCTTAATTCATCATTACGAACAATTCTGGCATCATCTCTAGGAATCAAAGTCATAGCTATCCAACGATGCATGTACCTCAAAGTAGGATGTTGAATATTCATATTACAAGGTTGAAACTTGCCAACTACAGCTTGACCCAAAATTTCTCCCCAAAATTTATGACAATTAAAACCCTTAAGGATAGTCAAGGTCAAGAGAGCATCTCTTATGAAAGCAAGGAATTGAGCTGAGATCTTTCCATGTAAGATAATACTCTATACCTGAGGTTTATTTTCACCTTTAATGATTAAGATAGGACCTTTAATAATTTTGATCTTACACCAAGTAAAGGTCCATGTCTGATTGTCTCCGTTGCTTGTGAAAGAACGATCGTCTTGGTTGTTTTTGATGGAACGATTGTCTCAGTTACTTTTGATGGAATGATCATCACAGTATCTTTTGATGGAACAACCACCTCAGTTGCTGTAACTAATCTTCTGCACTTCTTGTACTTTGAGCTGATGCAAAATTTTAGGCAGTAAATAGAAATTTTAATAGAAACTTGATAAATCATTGAAGGTAAGGGAGAACAAGCATACAAGTAGTAAAATGTTCTCTGTCTCAGATCAATTCCTGCAAGAAAATCCTGCGTACTTTGCCTAATGAGGTGAGATGAGCATCGACAAAGGAACCAAACATGCCCAAGATCCAACTCTTTTTCTCCAAATTATGGCTAGAGAGCTCCAATTACAAACATGGTTAGATCCGAGATTGGGAGAGAAAGAGAGAGAAGGGGGAATGAAAGTGGACCAACTTACATTAGCTGACGATGGTGGTGCCACCATTGGTTGGAGTTGCCATGCTAGATCTAGAAGAGAGTGAGTCTGAGAGGGTGTGCACAAGAGATAGGAGGCGACAGCTAGGGTACATGATAAGGGATATGGTGGCATCAGATTGGTGCTTGTGGTTGGCCTAGTGTCATTCAGCATGCCGCCACAGATTACTCTAGCCTCGAAATGGTTGAACCACATTTCAACAACTAGCAATGGGAGATGGCCATGAGATCTTGGTTGAGGAAACCCATTCACCACCATCATATTAGGAATTGATGAGTTCCAGATTTCTGCTTAACCAGGACACTTTCTCATCCATTGTGTTGGAAGTGCTTATCAACCAAATTTATCATACACTCCAACACACACACACACACACACACCTCTTTGTGAAGAATTGGTCTTGCTCCCCTAGTGTGGGTAGTGAAATTCCATCCAAAGCATGAAGTTGTGTTGTGGGAGATTGAGATCTTTTATGGCTTAGTTACATCAACTTGCACATTTAAGCTTGTTGAGACTTTACTCCTTGAGATCAATAACTTTTAGTCTTGAAGACAAAAACTCTCATCTTACCAGGGTACAAAGATATTATTGTGACACTTGAGGACATCAGGATCCTGTGCCTCCTTGGTTGTTTTGTGAGGGACAAAACATTACCACCTGAGGTGCAAGATCAAACCAAGTCAAAGAGCTGGAGAGACACTAGTGTATCCTCAATGATAGTAGGTACAAAACAAGTACTCTAGATGCGTCGAGTAGTTCCTTGAGTGTATGCCAATAGATGGTTCTAGCCTTCTAGGGAGCAAGTTAAGCATGCTGTTTTGTTGGCCAAATCAAATGACTTGGTCTAAGAGTAGAACTATTTGATGTTGAACAACCTTAACATCTTTAGGGTTGTTGTCTTTATGCTGCATGACTAGGTTGTTTCTCTCGCATTGATTGCTATGTACATGGGCCTCTCTACTCTCATGCACCTTAGTAATTAGCATCAAAAGTAAAAATACATTTGTGGTATAGGTACACGTTGTGTGAATGAATTATCGTGCATCATCATTGACTTGTAGATACATAGTTTTACAATCGCCCACTTCGTAAAAAGGAGACATAGTAGAAAGAGAATGGTGATTGTGCTCCATATTTTCCTTCATAATTGGTGACTGTGCTCTAGACCACCACATAAGATTTTTGTTTTGATTGCACAATACAATGACACATCTTTATATCATAGAGGGAAGAAACTGCAGTCCCTTACAAAATAATGTCCATGTCTTCACTAGGAGACAAGGGAAGGTTACCTGACATCATGTTCTTTACATTTATTAGATGGCATCGAGGATATATTTCAACAAGCATTTCCATGGCTCAAAAGTGGTTGGGCCATAGAAGAATGTCCCATATGTAGACTTAGAAGTTAATGACCCACTTTTTCTCATGTATACAAACATTGTTAGCCTCTTGTGTGGAAGGTGTAGCAACAATTTAGATCAAGTCCAGTTCCTACCCATAGTGCATGCTTCCCTCAGCTACGAAAAAATGATGATCTAGGCCTAGGTTGAGGCATCCAGCATCCTCCAACATAGGTTGAGGCCTAGGCTGAGCTGCTGCGCACGCGTCAAAGGAAGCCTCCGGAGGGATGCAATGCCGAGGGGAGTGTTGATGCTTAATTAGATCACACACTCGATAAGGAGCAAGATCGCTCGATGTAACACACAACCGACTTTGAGGTCGGCCGGCGCCTATGGGATGTCTGCACCCGGACCTTGCACCTCCAACAATGAGCGTGATACGCAAGACACATCACAGGAGGAGCCTCACCGGGAGCACGATACGCAAGATACACCGACGAGGTCTCTTCAGCCCAAACCCCACACGACCGAGAGGGACCACGTCGTGGCGTGTGGCGGCTATGGACTGCCCTAGACAGCCTGAACGCTCTAGAGCGTCAACGTCGTCGATGCTCCAGCCATGCAGCACCGACGAAGAACGAGAAGAAGAGATTGATGGGAAAAGAGGATAAGGAGAGGTAGTAGATGTGTTTTTGGCGATTTGATAGTTGGGAACTCAATCGGCCATCTACCCCTTATTTTACAAGAAGTATGGGTGGTCTTATCCCATAGGAAAACCAATGTGGTACTATTATAATATTGTCTTATAGAGTTTTTCTTATATTGGGCTAAAACTAGCATAGGCCTCTTAAACTTGCCATGGGCCCAATTTGAATGTCAACAAGGGGTTAGGAGCAGTGGCAGAGCTAGCAACATAATATGGGGGCCATTTTGCCTAATGTGTATCAACATGTACACAAGTCCCATATAAGTCATAATATAATTGATGAAAGCTTAAATTAGAAAGATATAGGAGCCAGGAAAAATTGGGATAACAATCACAACATCTTAATTTCTTCAGCTATACCATCCCACAGATGCTAGAAGCCTGGACATACTCGATTTAGCATTTAGTAATCAGAAATTGGGAAGCAATCAAGCAAAGCTAATACTGGAGAACAAGGAAATTCGATTTAGCACTCACGGATTCACCAGTCACCACTCCAGCAGCCAGTAGGATGGATCGGATTGGCCAATTCTGGATTCAATTTGAGAGTTGAGACTGGAGATAGAGAGCAGGGCAGCCATACGTACTCGGGGATGGAAGGGGCGGGAGGTGTGGATGGGGATAGAAGGGAAGAGAACGAGTACCTGCTCGGGGACGCTCCTGTTAGAGTTCATGGGCGGCGGGAGAGGGGACGACAGCTGCGACGATGGGGTGGGGACGATTGCTGCGGCGGCTCGGGCGAGTACGGCGACACCAACAAGCGTGTAGCTGGGATGGTGGCCCGGACGACGGCCACGGCGCTGGGGATGGCGGTGGGGACGGCGGCCACGATGGCAAGGAGGGCGGCCGCAGAAGTGATGGCGCCCCTCACGAGCTCACATGTAACTGCTAGGGTGAGATTCGTGAGGTGTGAGAGATGTGACTGCTGGGGTGGGTAATGGCTAGGGATAGGGTTTTTGGTGACACTCTGACTGGCGGGCCGTGCTAATTTCAGTGCGCGCGAGTGGGCTGGGCTGAGCATGCCAAAATAAAAATAGGCTATACTGACCAATCGTTTGATTCTAAAATGTGTTTTTAGCAACCAATGGTCTGAGGTAAACAGCTAAATATATACCGTCGGTATGAGTACAAATAGCGAGCGATGATCTGTTATAAATTTATACCGACCGATTGTTGGTTGTTAATATTATGTTTTAGCGACCATTGTCCAACGCTAGTAGTATAGTGAAACTCTGTACCCTTCTTTCATGGGCTAAAAGAGCTTGAATGTGCTACGACCCTGCAGCAAGGTTGACTTGGTTTTGCATATGTCCTCGCTGCATGAATTTCACCCATAGAAACACACGACATATTTGATAATCGACTATGATTGGTGATATAATGTACGCTGAGTGTTTTGTCCTGTTTGGTAGAACATTTTCAACAAATGTCACTAGTGAGAAATGAATTTGGAATGGAGTGAAAGATAAAAAATCCCACATATAGTATGGTATGGGACCTATGAAAGTTGCAAAAACACTACGTGAGAACAACTAAGGGATGTCTCAATGCACTGAATGGGGTTATTTTGATTGCATTAGTTAGATTGCTAACATGCTACGGGAGTTAATAAGGAAAGAGACACTATTTCTCATCTTGTTGTGCCTTGTATTCAACATAGATGAGGTACCCGTCCGGTTTGGGCATCTTGTGTAGCCTGCTTGGTGTACATATATAGGTACATATCACCGACACTTTTGATAGCCACTATCAAGGTGGGGCCCACGTGTCATACTCTTTTCCCTTTCTTCCTTGTCACTCCCTGAAACATAGCCCGGAACACGATATGGTTACGCCTAGCACTGCCGCCCATCCTATACACCGGGTCATGCTCGCCTGTCCTAACCACCGGGGCCTAGCTCGCTCATCCTCTAGGAGCAGGGCTTGATCGCTCATGCTGGATCTGCCCACCGCCACACCTATCCGCGAACCTAGGGCACAGACAGGCTCCGTGCGACAGTGGCTCTAGACAGTGCCACCGTAGGACTTCATTGTGCTGCACCTCGGTGAGTTGTTCCTCTCTTGCTCACAGCCACTATGAAGAGAAGGGGAAGGAGAAATGGGAGCTAAGGTTTCTCGGCACAGCTGGCGCATGCAGAAGTGGGGCCCTGATGTGAGCGTGCAAGATACGAGTCATCGGACTTGCGATCTAGGGCGCACAGTGGTTGGCGCCTGACTCGATGCATGTAGAGCGGGGCAAATGAACTTTTTTCTGGCCTTGTTCCAGATTTTTTTGCATCTGATGAGCTAATGGACCACGCTGAAATCAGCATGTCTCAAGAAATTTAATTGTCCCAGCAAGAAATTATGTTTTTTTCTTTTATTAGCTACTAGCCTGTTTATACTAGTATAAATTTTTGCTAAGACATAAGGATTAATATGTTTTTACAATGACATCGATATTATAATGAGTTAGCATGCTAGGCACACAACTAACTCATGGCTAGGAACTACCAATGCCCAGGCCAGCGGCGAAGCCATAATTGCGTCCCTCTCCATATCTCCCACCACAGCAATCCCGCTTCCCTTGTCTAACCAAGGGGACTAGTAGCCACAAAACCTGAAATAGCCAACACCAAACCTCTAATGCCAAATGAAAAACCATAAGGAGTGTTTGGATTCCTTGGCTGGCAGTGTCATCACCTCATTGGACAGGGCTAGCCATTTGGTATCTGCTCAAGGCTATATAGTACGCTTTGCTAGCTCGCAAGCCTAGGCGAGGAAATATGGAGAGGGATTTCATGAGTTGAAAGGAATCGGATGAGGTGAAGGAACAAAGTGAGGCAAATACGATCAACTCCCTCAAAAATAGGATGCTACATTGCACCAGCTTGCGTGGCTACAAGAGGAAATCTGAGATTGGGAACGAGACGAGGAGCAGCTGACCCAGAGAGCGGTGTTACGGTTTGTACATCTGAATGGGATGCACGGTCTGTAAGGTTCCTTCGTGTGAGGGGTTACCTTCAACCTAGATGGCTCCCTATGTTATTAGGATGATGCAACGGAGGAACTCGCACAAAGGTTTAAGGTGGTCCATGAGGAAGTTGTTAATGGTACTTTCAAGCCTAATAGTGAGGATGATCAGCTGACCCGGGCACTAGGAAACAAAGAGCATCCTGGTCGTACATGAGGGTTTGGACTTGTTCCATGGGAGCTTTACTTCCTAGATGACATCTCCACGTATAGAAGTCGTTTGAGGAGGACTACGCAAAAAGAATTGGAGTGGCAACGTATGATGGAGGCTATTCGACAAGAAATGAAAGAAAGCAATCAAAAAATATGTCAAGAGTTTGTGGAGAAATTAACCAACTGTCCTTCAACACTAGATGAGGATGCTGCCGATGTGCTCATCAGCCCAGACCCCGTATGGAGTAGCTGTGGAAGCACACCCCTTCCTCTCGATGATACATGTCTCACATTCCCCGTTGACATGATCACGGCCCCAACAACTTGCAACTTATATGTGCAGGAGAAGTTCTACAAGACCAAGGTGGCAACATGTCTTGTCTATCCTTGTGGCGAAGCATGGGATGTGCTGCAGAACCATCAATTGCCTATAGGGTACTCCAAGGTGACCATTGATGCGGTAGCTAAGAGCAGGTACCGTGTAGTTGAGTTAGATCACCTAGAGGATCAGGATAGGAAGACACTTGGGGAGAACTTGGGTTGCCAAGTTTTTTGGTGCAAGCGCTACATATCCTTTGGCTTGGAATCTGAATCCGACGATGATGAGGATGACAAAGACTTAGAAGACTCGCACCAAAACAGGGAACCAAGTATTTCATCACCACTATGATCCAAGACTTGGAAGATAGGTCCATCTACTAGGAGTACAACTCAACCATCTCAGAACTTGCAAGAAATCTCGAAGATAGAGGAAGAACTTCCTGGTGTTGAGCTTGGGCGGGATAGAGAGAAGGCGCCACCTTTATGGTAGTTTCAGGTTGGGGGTGATCTGGTGCCTCCCGAAGAAGTCCTAAAATTAGGACCAAGAATGCGGGAGGTGCATAATTGGTACAGAGTTCAAGTGAGTGCGCAGTTTGTGGCAAGATATACGGATAGATATTTTTACAGGGAACAGAAAACTCATTGTGGATTCAGTTCAAGGCATTGTCTCAACTTTACCAATATTTGGCCCTGGACGTTCATATCATGAGCTTGTGGACCATGTAAGTATAGTTACTACACCATGCATTTTATAGCTCTGAGTTCAATTTGTAACAAGTACACATTGTTTTGTAGGAAAGAGGCACACTTGTGCAGGGTGCAAGAGATTGAAATAGGCTTCTTGAGCCCAGTGCTATACAATCACTAGACACTAAAGTACAGCAACAAAATCGATGAATTGGCAAAGAGCTTCCATGTCCACAAATCCTGCAGTATACTTCTATCCTACAAGTGCGTGTATATTTGTTGTAAATTCCTAATTTTCTACTCCATTACATATTTGAGGGTTGAACCTAATTGGAACCGGCGGTGGCAATATGAATGCAGCGACAACCATCATGTCCTTCTTAACAACAGCATAGAGATCACCACTGTCAACGTTTATGACTCCCGAGGGAGCCAACTAGGGGGCATTCATCCCTTCATTGAGACGCTGAACAAGTAAGACAAGCTACAACTACTTTGACAGCGATAAGATTATCTGCTACAAAGCTATGATCATCTTATGTCACTATCATGAACTTGTCACATAGGGCCTACAATAAGTTCAAGTCAAAGTGTAAGAGACATCATCAGCTTAGCAGATCTTGGTTTAAAGTAGTATCGGTTCGATCCGAATGCAGCCTGTGGGCTATGATCTCTGCGGGTTCTATGTCAAGCATTACATGCGCAGCCTCATCATTGCTCTCTCCGGCTCACAGGTTTGGTCCCTCGCCCCCTTTAGTAAATTTAGACGACTTGGCGACCTACTTACAGTGTGTACCAAAGCTTGTCTTAACTGTGTTTCACCTATTTCTTGTGTTCCAGATAGAAGTGTCATCTACACCGGAGCTGACCGATTTGGAGATATCTAGGTTCCAAGAAGATCCTTCCGGTTTTCATCATGGACCAAGTCGTGAGCAGCAAGGGAGTCCATCACTTTCTCTAATCATGGTGCTAGTGTTCTAAAAAGTATATATTCGCTGTTGTTGGATTTGGATGTTATGTCGCTGTGGTTGTTGAACACTATGTATGTCGTTGTCGTTCTGTATGGATATTTGTGTCTCAATAGTGATCTATGTTTGGATACAATACATTGTCTCTCTCTATATATGTTGCTAGCAATGCGTAAGCCACGAAATTTCTGTATTGTTATTGTTATAATGTATTGTGAACAATGATGTGCAGTGGTTAAGCCGGCAGTAATGGACAAAACATTATTGCCGGCACAAACACAACCGTGGCGGTGACGCTGCCCTCATTACCTCCAGAGGGAACACTGATTGCGTGCGTTGGTACCTACATCACTGGGGATGGTACAACAGACTGGCGTTCATGTTCTCATCATCACAGTTGGATGGTATGCCGGTCCGGCGTTGATGGTTCCGTCATCACCGCCAGATTGTACGCCGGACTGGCATTTGTTGGCATCTCTTAGCGCATTCACCAAGTGTGGAGGTTTTAAGTCCATCATAGGCCTGTTGGTATTTCTTAGCGCCATCACTAAGATTGAGTTAACCTTAGTGACGCTGCTAAGAAACATCAACTACGATAGTTCTTAACGATTACAGCGCAAGCGCACGGATCTATCGTTGTAGCATTTCACCTAGAAGTATTCAGGGTATCGTTATTTCTATTTTCCCAAAGGAGGGCAAGATATAAGAGTCTAGCATGAGCATGAACAAGATTACATACTTGTATTTGTAAACCAGTAGTTCATGATAGGGGTAAAAATGGTATTTTAAGGATAGTGGACACACATCTGAGACAACCTCAAGGATAAAGGAGAAAATAAAGAATAAAAGAATGTTTCTACATGGAGCCGGCATGTTCTAATATAGTCGTGCAAAGAATAGTTAATGATCATACAAGTTATATGATTAGAGTTAGAACTAAGTTTAAGATGGACGAGGAGATCTCCGAGCACTGGTCTGCTAGCAAGCGCGAGAGACTTCAAAACTCCAACACAACACCCGAACGTGGGGGATTACAAGGGACGGATAGGGCTGTCACCACCTACCACCTACCCCTCAACAAGGGGGGCACCGTCATATCCAAAGGTTCCCGTGCACCCGAGCACCACGCCTGTGTAGAAAGAAACTACCCATATCCCCCCGGGACTCCAACCCTACGAATCGACAAGCAAGAATATGGCCAAACCCGAAGGAACGACGAACCATCACCTCAACCCTAGCTCTACTTCTACTCATACAAACCATATGAATTATTAAGCATGAAGTTGCACATGTTAAGATCATAACACACAAACTATATGCTAGTTCATATATCATGATTATAACAAGACAACTATACTCTAGTTCATATGCACTACTATATAAATGATATGAGAGCATGACTATGGAAGAACTCTTCATAGTATTATTCATACCAAGATGTCACTCTTCTTCTAAGGAGTCAAGCCCTCCTTGATAGCTTTGCTAGCTCCAAATACTACTACTAAAACTAAGAGAGTAACAAGCAGGGAGAGGTGATGTGTGGAGCTCCAAATGGTGTGTGTTGAATGGTGAGCTCCTCCTCTTCTTATATAGTGAAGCATGGTCGGTTTGGCCTCAGTAAATTAGGAAACTGGCCAAAACAGCCTTACCATGGCGGCATGCAACCACCGTAGGAAGATGGGCCCGGGCCACGCCGCCTGGGGTGTTGGCGCACCCTGGCTAGCTTGCCTAGCCACCGCCTTTGCCAGGTGGGCTGGTGGCTGGGCCTGGGCCCCTCCCATGAAGGTGCTCAGCCCAAATTTGGTGTGTAGGTGGGCTTTTCCATTTATTCTCTTCGCGTATTTCTGCTTTATGCTTTTTGCTTTACGCCTTTTGCTTGGTTTTCCACTTGTATTCGAATATGAGTCCTACAAAACATGTTTTCTCCAATACAAGTGGAACTAGGTCAATAGTATATGCATATGTGTCAAAAGTATGTTTATTTCTCCCATTTTGGATAGTAATTGGTAGTCAGATATGATTGTTAGTGACCACCAACAAATCCCCTAAGCTTAATCTTTGCTTATCCCAAGAAAATAGCTAAGTACTTGGTGGTTGATCAGGAGTTGCTACTATGCCGAATATATTTCACAAGTGTCATGCCTATAACAAAGTATTGTTCCGCAATTTAAATAAGTTAGCATTTTATTCATCCTTTTCCTTGATCTCTGTGGGGCGTATAGCATTTCCAAGTTCCTGGGCAGTTGCAAGATAGAATGGTTATAATAGAATCACCAATAATTCATTCCTTGATTAACCAACTATCTGGAGGTTTTATAAGTTCTTGCAAATCAAATGTAAGTTCCTCAAATGATTCTCTCGGTCGCTCAATGTGTATGAAACCTCACCAAAGGCATTTGTTATTTTTGCCTTCTTTTTCATATCCTACCACTAAGGCTTTTGAGTGGAGTTTTGGGTAGGTATGAAAAGTGGGGCATACTTGCATCACATATTTTGCTAAGTCAAAGACCGGACCTCAAGGAGATGCAAGTCATACACTTTGATCAAGACGTGCAAGTGTGTGGCATTTTTCATGAAGTCCTAATTCTAAATATTTTTGGTACTCCTTTGAATCATGAATCTCTCTCTTTTGAATGAATGCCTTTTATTTGAAAGTATGGGCTATCTTCATTTCTTTCTTTTCTTTTTCTTTTCTTTTCTTCATGCTCTTTGGCATGCATTTTTTTCTCAAATGCCTTTTGGCATGGACATTTTGCTTTTCTTCTTTTTTTTAGCATAGCCCATACTATTCTTTTTTGGCATATAAATTTTTTTTGAGAGAGAGAGAGAGACATGATAAATGAATAGAGTAATTATTTGGTGGACAGAAAAAGCATGTTTTTGCATAACTCTCAGAGTAAGAGTTAGCAATTTATTTATGGGAGTATGTGTGTCTTAATCATGGGTGCATGACCAGAATCTCAGCAAGGGTCACAACAATTTGACAAAGCTCAATGCTCAAACAAGTTGCATATGACTAAGGTTTGAATTTGAATGTTGTCATATGGCCTTGGTAGGTATTTATAATCATTGAGGAACTTTGGGTTTTAGCATTTTTGAAAGTAAAATCTCCGGATGTCAAGTTTCTCTTAGAACAATGTCATAGTAAATTCTATTTGTACCATATCATAACTCGCAACAACTTAGAAAA
This sequence comes from Miscanthus floridulus, assembly GCF_019320115.1. Taxonomy (NCBI): domain Eukaryota; kingdom Viridiplantae; phylum Streptophyta; class Magnoliopsida; order Poales; family Poaceae; genus Miscanthus; species Miscanthus floridulus. Next base: position 99,746,265 of record NC_089589.1, read on the forward strand.
GGAGCATGCATTTGCAACACATAAGTTTTCAAGTTTTATGATGAGACTTTTTTAGCCAACAAACTTAAATCTTGGGGAAGACTAAGTTATAACCTTGGCATAGATGAATTATAGATAGAGCAACTATTCATCATTTCAACATAGGAGAAACTAAACATTCCTTAAAACACATATGAGAGTGAAATTCATATTTTTGGTACTTTAATCATAATTTATTTTTATGAACAAAAATAAATGAAACAAATATAAGTGATAAATAAAAGATACATGTTACCTTTGTGGGGCCTCCCCAAGCTAGCTTATGGCCGGTTGCTTGGTGATGACTCTGAGGTAGCTTTATTGTATTTATTGCATGTGGTTTTTATTTATACTTTTCATTTACCCTATCCATGTCTATACTCAGCAGTTTTTGGTACAATGATCAAACTAGTTTTTAATTTGATCAAGGTAGGCCTATTAACCTAAGCACCATGCTTGTTTAATAAGCTTATTAAAATATGGTTGCATGCTAACCATATCTCAAGCCAAAACATGCTTGCATAGATTATGAAAGGATAAACAAGATTAATTCAAGTGTAGATATATGAAAGGTAAACTAATTAGTTTCATTTTTAGCATAATCGTATATATATTAGCCCTTTTATTGATAGGTTATAATTATAAAAGATAACTACCGATTTACCTTCAGCAAGGGCTCACCTATTTTAAGTCCAATGAGCTAGACTCTTCTCCTTCAATTCTTACTTGAGGATGGTACATCCGCGCCTGGAGAAGTAGGTTGTACCTTTTTCGGTCTCCGCACCATCTTTGTTTGACTTTGGTGGTGTGGCGGTGGATTTTGGGGCTCCTTTTTTTTGTTTCCACACATTTTCCTTCTTTGGTGGTGTCAGAACAACCTTTGATGTTTCTTCTTTTTTGCTTTGGGTTGTTCTTTGGCTCCGGCCTCTTTTTCTTTTCTTTATTTTTCTTGATGAGGCTGTCCACCAGTTGAGGCTGTATCTCAACCTCCTTTATGCTTTGTGGACTCGGCCCATAATTGAATTGTTCTCATTTTTTGAAATTCAAAATTTGAATTGTTCAAACCAAGTCACATGAAAAGATAACCAAAATGAAAGTTTTTAGATCTCGATGGTTTCTAGAACTTTGTAGTTGACAGCATTTTCATTTGAAATTATTTTATCACGGAAAACTACGTTTGAACTTCTCAAATTTGAAATTTAAAATTTTTAAACGACCTCGGATGGAGAAACAACCAAAACAAAAGTTGTAGAACTCAAAAAGTTAAGCAATTTTATAGTTGACAACTTTTTTATTTAAAGTCATCCTGTCAACGAAAACTACGTTTAAATTTCTCAAATTTAAAATTTGAATTTTCCAAATGACCTTGGATGGAGACACAACCAAAATAAAAGTTGTAGATCTCAAAAAGTTATGCAACTTTGTAGTTGACAACTTTTTGATTTGAATTCGTTTTGGGTCTCAAACAATCAATTTAAACTTGGTTGAGGATAATATGAGGAGAACGAAAATCCATTACAAACATAAGCGAGTGTGAGGTGTAGTGGTTAGAGGAGTATCGTGCGGGGGAGAGGTCCTGGGGGGTTCAAAACCAGCTGGCCACGAAGTGCGCGGAAAATGCCGTGACTTCTGAATTCGACGGAGTGGGCGGGTGGCTGACTGGTGGGGCCCTCTCCGGATAAAAAAAATTGTTATTTTTTGAGCCCGATTTGCAATTTTTGAAAATTATTTGTAGTGGCGGTTTTCTTAAGAAAACAACCAGTGTAAATAATTTGTATTGGCGGCTTTCTTTAGAAACAGCCAGTGTAAATCATTTATAGTAGCGGTTCTCTAGAAGACGCCTGTGAAGTTCGCGATTTTCATTGGCCTTTGTCACTGGCGGTACTGACAGACGCCTGTAAAAATAGCTTTGAAACCGCTAGTAGTGAGCTCTGCTGTACTAGTGTTCTTTTGAATAATATATAATGTTTTGTTGAGGGCTAGCACTATAATGTTGGGACAGATAGTTCATAGATGGTTTTTTTTTTGATAGAACGATCTCAGTGTTAATTTCGGATGGAATGACAACAAACGGAGCGTGGGTGGTACGGTGTTGTGGTTAACCACAACTACATGGAGCGTACAAGTTCACCCCACTAACCCACACATGCCCCCAATTTTGTTCATGCTCCGCCACTATACATTCAACATGCACTCAGCCATTAAAAAAACATTATGCTTACTAGTACCTCCGTCATAAAATAAGTATAGATTTACCTAGTACGCCTAGACATGGTTTCTACTTTTGGACCTGACAAAATATTCCAAATAATAATAATAAACATGGTTACTAACCTTTTCCATATATACAAGATAAAATTTAATTAGTGCACCATAAAAAAATACCAAATAGAACATCTAGGCATTTGTCACCTGACATTTTTCCTCCATATTTGCTCTTCCTCTTCTATGCTATTCCCATTTCTTCACGTATCCATCATGAAATGCTTAACCATATTAAGAACTGATGAGTTGAAGACTTCTGCTTAACCAGGACACTTTCTCATCCATTGTGCTGGAAGTGCTAATCAACCGAATTCATAATACGCGCCTGTTATTGGAATCCATTTCCCTCCATCGCTCCCTCTCTCTCCACATGCACACAACAACACACACCTCTTTTGTGAATAAGTGGTCTTACACCCTAGTGTGGGTAGTGAATTCCATCCAAAGCTTGAAGTTGTGTTGCAAGAGATTGAGACCTTTTGTGGCTTAGGTACATCACCAACTTGCACATTTAAGCTAGTTGAGAGTTTACTACTTGAGATAAAAAACTATTAGTCTCAAAGACAAACACTTTTATCTTACCATGGTACAAAGGTATTACTGTGACACTTGAGGACATAAGGATCCTGTGCCTCCTTGGTTGTTTTGCGAGGGACAAAACATTACCACCTGAAGTGCAAGGTCATAACTTGTCAAAGAGATGGAGAGAAACTGGTGTATCCTCAACTCCTTGGTTGTTTTGTGAGGGACAAAACATTACCACCTCAGGTGCAAGGTTACATGACAAAGAGCTGGAGAGACACTGGTGTATCCTCAATGATAGTAGGTAGAAAAACAGTACTATGGATGTGTCGAACACTTCCTTGAGTGTATGCCAATAGATGGTTCTAGCTTTCTAGGGAGCAAGTTGAGCAAGCTGCTTTGTTGGCCACATGTAATGACTTCGTCTAAGAGCAGAACTATTTGATGTTGAACAACCTTAACATCTTTAAGGTTGTTCTCTTTGTGGTGCATGAGTAGGGTGTTTCTCTCGCATTGGTTGCTACAACAGATTGTACATGGGCAAGAAGGAGTGGAACTTCTTCTACCAGAAGGACCGCAAATACCCGACAGGGCTGAGGGCGAATCGGGCCACAGAGGCCGATTACTCGAAAGCAACTGGCTAGGACAAGGAGGTCTATAATAGCACAGAATGGGTGGTGCTGCTCGTCAGCATGAATGAGACACTGGACTTCTACAAGGATGGCCATTTGGTAGCTGTTCGGTTATATAGTTCGCTTGGCTAGCTTGCACGCCTATGCAAGAAAATTCTTGTCCTTGTAGGTGAGTTAATTCGGCATACATAGGCATCCCAAATAGGCACCAAATCAAACTAAAATCAAGCTAGCACCACCACAACATCCTTCACGCTCATTGGATTGTGTTCCCTAGCACAAATCAAGTTTCTTTAGATTTAGGCATGCTATCACCGAAATGACCTCTTCCACCATTGGATTGATGCTCATCATCAACAAATCTATGTTTGCTTTTGGAAGAACGATGTCTGATTTGAGGTATAAAATGTAATCCAGGACGATTGGTATCATGCTTAGTTTGGTGCTAGATTCACATTTCTACGCATGGAGTAGAAATGTAAACAACATTTCTTTAAATTTCTACGCATGGAGCAGAAATGTAAACAACATTTTGATTATCCAACACCCAATTTTTGAAGCAATACCAGTAACAAGGGACATGCAAGTAATATGTTTGATTGTCTCAGTTGCTTTTGAAAGAACAATCGTCTTTGTTGTTTTTGACGGAATGATTGTCTCAGTTACTCTTAATGGAACAATCATCTCAGTATCTTTTGACGGAACAACCTCCACAGCTGCTGTAACTAATCTTCTGCACTTCTTGTGCTATGAGCCGATGCAACATTTTAGGCAGTAAATACAAGTTTTAATATAAACTTGATAAATTATTGAAAGTAAGGGATCACAAGCATACAGGTAGGAAAATGTTCTATGTCTCATATCAATTCCTACAGGAAAATCCTGCATACTTTGCCAAATGAGCTGAGGTGACCATCGACAAAGGAACCAAACATGGCCTAAATCAAACTCTTTTTCTCCAAATTATGGATAAGCTCCAATTACAATCATGCTTAGATCCTAGATTGGGAGAGGAGAGAGAAGGGGGAATGAGGGGGGACCAATAAACATTAGCTGACAATGGTGGTGCCGCCACCGGTTGGAGTTGCCTCACTGGATCTAGAAGAGAGTGAGTCAGAGAAGGTGTGCACAAGCGATAGGAGGCGACAGCTTGGGTTCATGTCAAGGGATATGGTGGCATCAGGTCAGTGCTTGTGGTTGGCCTAGTGACATTCAGCATGCCGCCACAGATTACTCTAGCCTCAAAATGGTTGAACCACATTTCAGCAACAAGCCATGGGAGATGTCTATGAGATCTTGGTTGAGGAACGCACCGATGAGTTGAAGACTTCTGCTTAACTAGGACACTTTCTCATCCATTGTGCTGGAAGTGCTAATCAACCGAATTCTTAATACGCGCCTGTTATTGGAATCCATTTCCCTCCATCGCTCCCTCTCTATCTCTCTCCACATGTACATAACAAAGCACACACCTCTTTTGTGAATAAGTGGTCTTAGTCCCCTAGTGTGGGTAGTGAAATTCCATCCAAAGCTTGAAGTTGTGTTGTAAGACATTGAGACCTTTTATGGCTTAGGTACATCATCAACTTGCACATTTTAGCTAGTTGAGACTTTACTCCTTGAGATCAATAACTTTTAGTCTCAAAGACAAACACTTTTATCTTACCATGGTATAAATGTATTATTGTGACACTTTAGGACATAAGGATCATGTGCCTCCTTGGTTGTTTTGCGAGGGACAAACACTATCCCAGATCAGGACAATACTGCCGGTTCAAAACACCCCATCACTACCAGATTTTGAACCGGCACAACCAAACCAGTAGTGATGAGGGTTAGCTATCACTGTCGGTTCCTACAAAACCAGCAGTGTTCTGCAACTTCACTGCCGGTCCTTTACACAACCCAGCAGAGTTCAGTTCCACCAACACTGCTGGTTCATGAGACGAACCGGTAGTGTAACCTCGAACATCACTGTCGTTTTGTGTCTTTAGCCGGCAGTGTTGTTGTAACCAGCACTGCCGATTTAGGACAAGACCCGGCAGTGATGTCTAAGCCAATGCTATCGGTTTGTGGCTCAAGCCGGCAGTGCCATCTTGGCCATCACTGCCAGTTTGTTGCTAATCGGCAGTGATGTCCCATTCACATTTTATTGTTTTATAATTTATTTTAATTTATATTTTTCGTGGAATCAGGTTTCTCTTTATATACGCTACGTAGACAACAGGTCCATCAATATTAAACATTACAAATTTTACAGTTATAGTTCAAATGTTCTTATCAAGATCTCGACCCCTCAAAATAAAAAAGAAATTAATCGATAAGATGAAGAATGCTTCTCGGACTTCTTACAATAATCTAACGAGCCGCTCTGGGCCATACTGGTCCTTGAACTTCACGGATTATGCAATGGAAAATACTCCATCTTTTTCCAATACCTCGGCTAAGATGAATTTTGCCAGCTCCGATTGTAGTGCAACCATCTCCATGTCTAACAACCTTTCGTGGTTATATTTCTTGCTCTGTTATTCATTTTGTTGAATTATTTATAGACATAAATCATTTTGTTGAATTATTAATAGACAAATGAAATGGGGATTATACACACCAACTTATCTGCTTCTTCTGATTTCCCACCGATGTAGCGAAGCATTGCCCACATTACATAAAACCCGTATTCATTGTTTCCCGCCTGCTGTTTTAGGTATTTCCCCTCCATTTCGACAACCTTGAATGGGACCTACGTCCCACCGATATGTCTTCTTCGGACACCGTGCAACATTAAAAGGAAAAACATTAGAAAGTGGTATGTGTGGTTAGAAAATAATATGTTATTAGGATCACTTACTAATTCAGCACTGCCACCAGTGCATCTAGATGATGAAATGGTTTTTTCTTCGAGTCCCACACCTCGATCAGATTTTTAGCAAGATTGACACAAATGAAGACGAAATGGTTGCTGCAATCACAGAATCCTAATTATTGAATAATCTTAACAAAAAAAGAAACATAAAATTAAAAGCCAAGAACACATACACGCAGTTATAGGCTAGAAGTATGTGGGTTTTGTTCTTCATCTTGAATTCATCGAAAACAGCAATCAATCTCTCTTTTAGATCTTCCATGTCACATCCATGGAGGCCTAAACATGTCTTCTCATTGACTCGACCGGGGTCCAAGAAGCCTATGTTATCTCATTTGCTTTTTAGTATGCAAAATTTTGCTATACACCTACATAAAATCATGGGAAGTGCTCAAAAGTTAATAATTTGTGTCTCAAGAGAGTAGTTAATTGTAATATCGTGCATGTAGGGTACTTACATAGTCCACAGCGTCAACATTTGTGAATCGAGAGAGCGTTTCTGGTATAGCTGGAACAAGCAATCCCACTCGACATCGAACTTCTCTTCATCAGGATAATGAAAAACATGTGTTGAATGGATAATAACCTCAAAACCAAAGTCCTCTGTCTCTGTTGCTTCAGCCATGTAATATTCATGCAAATGGCACATATATGTTGTCAAATTTTTATACTCGTCATCAAGAACCAAAAGATTGCCCCTTTCATACTTCATTGCCAGTGTTCCCATCCCTTGTACATCATAATAGATGTTCATGGCCTCTTCCATGGTTAATTCGGGGTTGTATTCGATGTACTTCTGTATCTTCCTTAAATCTTCGTTGTGTATTTCTTCGGCTCTTATTGTAGCATACTTATTATGTGTTTGCCTTTTGAATTCAGACTTCAACAAACACTGAGGCAGTGAGGCACAGAGATTAAAGAATCTAACACAATCTTCCTTCGAGATGTGTGCTATAAATTTTTCTTTCATCAAGTTTGTAACGTTGCCACTGAACGGCCTTTTATTTTTTTGTTGGTCCACTTTGGGAGCATTAGTGACCGAATCCAAGGACCTTTTCTATGACTGCGAGGATGCCTTTGATCTTGTTTTGGGCTGAGGTTGAGGAGGAGGAGAAGGATGACGACGAGAATTCTGTTTTCCTGAGGTTGATGATGATGGAGGAGGAGTCCTCTCTTTTCTCGGGGCTAATGAAGATGGATTCAGATGAGGAGGAATAGAAGGAGACCTCTGTCTTCTCGAGAGTGATGGCAAGGGATGAGGAGGGGAGTGATCTCTGTTGGGAGATGGTGAGTGATCATCGTGGGTGGACGAAGACTCGCAGTCGTCCTCATCATCAAAGGACAATTGGTGGTCAAGCTTAATGAAGCGCTTGCGCTAGGCCACTTGAGAGCCCTTGTTATGACCAAGTTTCGGCCTGTCTTCCACTGTGGGGTACTCAATGTGTATCTTGTTATACTTCTTATCAAGTATTCTGTCAATGGTGACGCGAGCATACTCTTGTGGAATTGGGTGGCCATTAATGGTCCTGTCTACCGCAGGCCAGGCCTGGCCAAGCGCCACCTTGTCCTTTGTCCATTCTTGATGAATGTACAACTTGACATTAATGGGTTCAGTGATGCCGTCCACTAGATGACGCACATTCACATCTTCTTCATCGAGCGGGGTCGATCTGCAGCTGCTACGACCCCTCAACTGTGGGCTAAAGGTAGTAAAAGTAGGGTTTTGTGGTACTCATGACCCCTTGGACAGCAAAATTTGCTGGACTCGTGCTTCAACAGTCGCCTCAATCCATGTGTCCATTTTGTCTTCCATCTCTTTTAGTCACCTCAAACACTCTACCTCCTATTCTGCTCTACCCCTCGAGCGGCTCCAGTAAGTGTGAGATTCTTTAGGGAATGCTAGCTTCCAAGGAACAACACTGGTTCCTCTAGTGCGACCAGGGTGCTCCTTGGTTCCGAGTGCTTGGGTGAGCATGTCTTTCTCCCTATTAGAAGTGCGAGTCCCTTGCCTCACCTCCTCAGTTACCTAGGAGATCCTCTGGATGAGTTCGCTCATGGGTGGATTTGTGGAGCTAAAGCTCCTATCCTCGGCATGGCATACATTCCTCCCCATACAGTATATTACTGATCTTGACTCCCAATGGGCGGTCTCAACCTGAACGCCTTCCTTAGCAAGGAGATCCATCTTTTCAAGTTCTGCTTCAAATTCTGGCATCTTTTTGGTGTAGCCACGAGAGCCGAGATGTGGAGGATTTGTCACTTTCTGCGAGTTGTCCTTATTCTTCCTGCTCAGTTCTAAGTACTCCTCGGATCACCTATATTCCCTAAAATCCTACCAGAAGTCTTTCTGCTTGCTAAACTATCCACAATCAAAATCTAGCTCTTTATTTTGGAGGACAAAATGCTTGTACAATGTCCCCTTAAAATTCTTGAAGCATATCCCCATGATTTCTTTTGCTTTTTTCTTGACTACCTCCTTGTCATACTCCATTGGGAAAGTGAAATACTCTAAGATCTTGATATCCCATATGTAATCCTTCTCACTTTCAGGAACCCTCCATGGGTCATTATCTTTCCCAATCCACTTCCTGTACCTAATCGAGATGAAGTCCCTTACAAGTAACCCGAGGATAGTCTTGTATTTGGTTAAAGCTATAGGCGGTGAGAGTGGATCCCTGAATTCATCGAACTCAGTGATGTGCTAGTGTGCATTCCTACCAACAGGAAGCTTTGACACGCCTCGCTTAGATCTGGCCTTCCTACTACCTAAACCCTCTTGCTCCTCGGCCAGCAGAGGCTCCTGCTAGAGACACCAAGTAAGCTATGACCCTCTCAATTGATTCGCGTGTGTGGCTACATAGTCACATGGTACCAAAGTTACCTAGCCTTCTTGGTCATTTTGACCCAGCTCGAGCAGGCCGAACGAGGTCCATGGCTGCTTGTTCTCACCATCCTGATTGACACCGTCAGCGTTTGTCAGATCATGCGGCTCTTCCATCCCAGCGATATCAGCCGCTTCTTGTTGCCGATCTGTTCTTCGGCAACGGGGTAAGAGGCGATGATGAGTCATGGCTTTGATTTAACTATCGTACCTGAATTTCGGTGCATGTTGACCAGGCAACAAATTTTAACAAACTATTACTTCCCATTCACACCACAGTATGAAAACACACACAATTCATTCCACTACAATCTACTCTCGTATGCAATTGAAGCTCGTATACAAGAAGGAAGGGGGGCAGAGCCCGGGTTGGCCTCGGCTAACATAACGGGCATTTCATCAAACACATAGCAGGCAGTGAGCCACACACTCACCGTGGGGGATGGGGAAGCAGCTACCCATGTGCTCCTAAAGGCCTCGGTGGTAGGAGTGCATGCATGGATGAGGAGGGGCACAACTGGCGTCATGGACGAGGAACGAGGGCACGAACGGCACGGTGCTCCAGCATGGGGCGGCGGACGGCATCACGGGTGCTGGCGTGGGACTAACAGGGATGCATTGAGGGGACGCATGGGCATCGGCATCGAAGAAGAGGAGCGCAGGGCTGGAAATGGCAGCACAGGGGGCGGTGGACGGTTGTGCGGGGGGCGGTGGTGCCCGTCGGTGTGGGGTGGTGCTCCGGTGGCACGGAGGGAGGGGTTGGCGCGGGGTTGAAATGACTTTCGAAAATTTCACACCGCACCTTGCTTTTATCCCAATGGCTCATCACTGTCGGTTGCAAGGTCTAAATCGACAGTGATGTGGCAACATCACTGCCGGGCCATGCCTCTACCCGATAGTGATGGGGTACAACGGTTACGGGTTAAGCAGCATATCTTTTCCATTTCTTTCGAAATCCTCCGACTGGCGCAACAGTTAAGACCGCGCAATATAGCCCTCGAGACCTGTGTTTGAGTCCTAGGCAACCCAATTTTTTTGGTTTAATTTTATAAATTATTAAGTGCTCTAAATGGTCAAAAAGAAAAAAATAAAATAAGCCTTGACACACCTCCTATACTAGCGCAGCGGTTAAGACTCAGAACTCTGGTCCCCGAGACCCGAGCTCAAACCCGCGGGCTGGCACAATTTTTTTAATTTTTTATAAATCACTCCTGGTTTTCAAAATGAACCGACAGTGATAACCAGCATCACTGTCGGTTTCGTCTCATCACTGCCAGTTTTTTGAAACCGACAGTGATGTTTATATATATATAAAAATTCCTTTTACATACTGAATAAATAGAAGCATGTGTATTCCTATGTCGAAATGGCTTAAAATTTTTGTGGCAAGCATGTACATCCAAAGTAAGACCCCACACAGAATCTTAGATTTTTTTGATTAGTTTTTTATTTATTATATTTTTCTGTGTGCTGAATGAGACAAAAGAGGGTGAATTTCATCTTGGTCCCAATAGATTTTTTCATAGACTTCCACAAAATTCTTATCCCTAGGGCACATGAGAGCCTGTGTAAAAGTTTAGCACCATTCTGGATCTTTTCGTGGGTAGACTTCGTTCAACCTATAATTAATCGATGTCGTCGCGTCGAAATTCAATTAAACCTCAGAAAGTAGCAAGTCATCTCCAGAAAATCCTAAACTTGGTGTTTCCTTCACCCGTGGCATGTGCAAGCCTAAGAAATACTTTGAGACCAATCTGACACCGGAATGCATATGAACCACAAAAACCTTGATAACCTATGTGTATAGTCACGGTTCGATGAAAGGGCTCATGTACCTCTGTGAAGCATGTATACTCACCTATGTCGAAATGGCTTGAATTTTTTTTGGCAAGCATGTATCCCCAAATTAAGGCCCCACACAAGATATTAGGTTTTTCTGTTCATTTTTTATTATTATATTTTTCTCTGTGCTGAATGAGACAAAAGAGGGTGAATTACATCTTTGACCCACTAGATTTTTTCATTGACCTAGACAAAATTATGATCCCTAGGGCACATGATACCTTGTGTAAAAGTTTGGCACCATTATGGATCTTTTTAGTGGGTAGACTTAGTTCAACCTATAATTAATCGGTGTCATCGCGCGGAAATTCAATTAAACCTCAGAAAGTAGCAAACCATCTCCGGAAAATCCCAAACTTGGTGTTTCCTTCACCCATGGCACATGCAAGCCTGAGAATAATTTTGAGACCAATGCAACACCAGAATGTAGATTTCTAGTTGCCCAATAAATGTTATACAAATTACATGCATGACAATAATTAAACAAAAATTATTCCAAGTAAAATGTGGCAACATAATTAAATATAGATCGAATACAACGAATAAGAATATATTTAAATGTAGAATGCAAAGGAACATGAATATAAATATAGATCAAATGAATATAGATAGAATATTGGAGAAGAAGGCAGGAGCCATGACCAAAATCACGTAGAGAGAGAGTGGATTTCTTGAGAAGTGAGAGTGAAACGTGAGAAATGAGACTATGAGAGTTCGTGGGTGGGTGGGATCGATGTTTGTGGCCGGCGATTTGATTTATATAGGGGGGCATGGACATCACTATCGGTTTTCAGTTACAACCGACAGTGAAAGTGAATATCACTGCCGGTTTTTAAATAGAACTGACAATGAAGGTGTATATATATAAAGGACCCTGGGAAAGTTTTAACAACAATGATATATTTATTTAGATAGAGTACAAAAATACATCAAAAAATAATAAAAATATTTGAAATAAATTACAAATACGATAACAAAGACCTATTTGCGTACAAGTCAATGTTACAATCAATGTGTATCAACACATTATAATTTAACCACCTTAGTAGCATTCTTCTAGCACCAAGTAGGGTCAAACAACAGTGTCGAGGTGGTCTACGAGCTATACCGGTTGGAGATGACAAGGTGGCATCGATGAATCCATGCCTCTGCTGTACATGGCCTTTTTCTTAGTATAGTCTAGAGCACAACGGATTCAGCTCGGCACCGCACCGATGAACCAATGCCGCTCTGGGATAGGAAATTGCCAGAGCACACCAAGTAGTCCGAGCACAGAGGATGCCATGTCTCTCTGGACATACAGTCTAGAGCATTAGCTTCATGGTGAAGAGTAGCCGCAATAATGGAGGGAAGGGCCCAAATGTATGCCTCTATTCTCGGGATGGAAGAGAGAATGAATGAGAGGACGGTTGTAGCCTTTTTGTGCCGTAGGCTTATCACCGTCAGTTCTTCGCTAGAACCGATAGTGATATAGCCCAATCACTATCGGCTCTTGGCTTGAACCGGTAGTGATATGTGGCCGTTAAGCCACTGCCGGTTAGAGACACAAACCAGCAGTGATAGTTGTCATCACTACTAGTTCGGTCGCATCCCAAATTAATTTCTAGTTTCAGAGCCAAGAACTGGCAGTGAAGGGTCAACACTGCCGGTTCTCCTAATTCCGGCAGTGATGAGGCCGACTGTGAAGTGCTATTCTATAGTATTGAAAACATTACCACCTGAGGTGCAAGGTCATAACATGTCAAAGAGCTGGGGAGAACCTGGTGTATAATCAACTCCTTAGTTGTTTTGTGAGGGACAAAACATTACCACCTCAGGTGCAAGGTCATAACATGTCAAAGTGCTGGAGAGACACTGGTGTATCCTCAATGATAGTAGGTAGAAAAAAGTACTCTAGATGCGTCGAACACTTCCTTGAGTGTATGCCAATAGATGGTTCGAGCCTTCTATGGAGCAAGTTGAGCATGGTGCTTTGTTGGCCACATCTAATGACTTGGTCTAAGAGAACTATTTGATGTTGAACAACCTTAACATCTTTAAGGTTGTTGTCTTTGTCATGCATGACAAGGGTGTTTCTCTCGCATTGGTTGCTACAGCATATTGTACATGGGAAAGAAGGAGTGGTTCTTCTTCTACCAGAAGGACCGCAAATACCCAACAGGGCTGAGGGCGAATCAGGCCATAGAGGCCGATTACTCGAAAGCAATCAGCTAGGACAAGGTGGTCTACAAAACCACAGAATGGGTGGTCCTGCTCGTCAGCATGAAGAAGACACTAGACTTCTACAAGGCCAGCCATTTGGTAGCTGTTCGGTTATATAGTTCGCTTGGCTAGCCTGCACGCCTAGGCGAGGAAATTCTTGTCCTTGAAGGTGAGTTAATTCGGCATACACAGGCATCCCATATAGGCACCAAATCAAACTAAAATCAAACTAGCACCACCACGACATCCTTCACCCTCATCGAATTGTGTTCCGTAGCACAAATCTAGTTTCTTTAGATTTAAGCATGCTATCACCGAAATGACCTCCACCATTGGATTGAGGCTCATCATCAACAAATCTATGTCCGCTTTTAGAAGAACGATGTCTAATTTATGGTGTAAAATGTAATCCGGGATGATTGGTATCACCCATGGCTTGGTGCTAGATTCACATTTCTACTCATGGAGTGGAAATGTAAACAACATTTCTTTACATTTCTACGCGTGGAGCAACATTTCTACTCACGGATTGCTCAGCTTTGATGGGAAAGCGGCGTGGGCATGGGCAGCTACTATTTATGGGGTGATTCGGCTTGGGCGGCATGGCAAGGAGGAGACGTGAGTGGGGTGGCATCGGTGGCGTGGCAGAGTCCGTTGCAGACACACGCGAGGAAGACGGCGCCGACAAGCAGACCCAGTGTGTCAGCGGAAGCAGACGGGGAAAGGCATGGGACCGGCTGGTCAGTCGGATATAGAGAGAAGGTGGAGTGGGTCGGTGCGCACGCTGGGCTGATCGACTGGGCCAGCTGTGGCTGGGCTTTTGTGGGAGGGAGAAAGGGAGCGGAGAGGAACGCTTGGACCGGCTTAGAAGCAAGCCCATGCGACAGAGCGAGGGGAGAGGAGAAGGAGCAGGCTGAGCAGGCCAGCTCCTTGGCCGAAAGAGGGAGAGGGAGTGTTTTCCATTTTCCTATTTTCAATCCAAATTCAAATATGATCCAAATCAAATTCAAATATAGTTTCAAATATACTTTTAAATTCCAATAAAAATGTGCAATTTTAGTAAGCTTCCAAAAATAAATTTTACAACCCTTTGTAAACTGTTTTATTTTCCAATTGTCTTTTTCTTTCTTTTCTTTTACTTCAAAGTCATTTTTAATTTATTTCCAAAATCAATTCAAACCATTTTCAAATTTACAAAAATATTTTGAATTCATTTTGAATTTTGGATTCAACCACTCATTGCAATAGATCAAATGCACCGGCATGTATGCACATCCATGTTGCTACTCCTTATGATGAATTTTAATTTAATAAAATTTATTATTTTTCCTATGTTTCATGAGCACAAAAATTCATAAATAAATCATTTTAATCCTATTTTCAAAAATACAAATTTTAGGGTGTTACAATTCTACCCCCTTAAGATGGATCTCGTCCCCGAGATTCAAAAGACATCGATTAGGAGATAGGGATACTCCATCTTTGAATTCTTCTTTACTTCTTCGTGTAGTTCCATCTTCTTGATAAAGATCCCACTTTACGTTGCATACCTGTTAACCTTACTCCAAGTAACTTACCAAACTGATTCCAAGATTCTGACAAATACCCCAAACTATACTCAGGTAACTCCAATCACTAGACCACCTTTCCTTTTTAGTCCCTACTATCAATTCTCTTTCTTAAAATATTCACCTTCCAACGGAGCCTTTTCACGTTCTTGGTCCAAAGTAGGCTCTATCACCAGCTTTAAAACATTAATGACTTTATATGCTCAGATCAAATTGCTCAACTCTCAAACACAATGTTAAGTCCACGGTTTTGAATCTTCTTAGCATAATTCTCTGTTGCTAAGGGCATCGGCCATGACGTTGCTCCTCGAAGTGATAGCACTTTTCCAAGTCATAATCCATTTCATTCCAACGATGATGACATATGCTCAAAACCAACTTTGTGAAGATGTTCCTTAGATTCTTATGATCCTCCTATATGTCACTTTTACTTCCAAAAAGACAATACTTCCATGCTTCACAATGGATAACTCTAGATAACATGTTAGTTCAACTCACACTTCCTTAGTTGACTTAATGAACAAGCCACTACTTTTCTTCTTGTATAAGGACACATCCCACACCTTGAAAGGGTACATCCTAGTGGATATAAAGCTCTTGTTCGGATCTAGCAAAGCTAATACTTAGGTTTTACTCCAACTTTTTTTTACTCCTTCAAACACTTACCTGAGGTTTCTTGATCCAAACTAACCTAAAAGCTTCTCCGGTAGCTCAACCAATATCTTGATGATCTTGGATAAAACTCTCTTGAACCTCAGTTTGCATAGGCGTGGTTGTCTATCTTATTGATCTCCTCCTCGAGAGTAATCTATTAGGGGTTTCCTCATTGGAAGCATAGTTATCTTATGATCTTCTGCGTATGCACTAGAGATAAACGAATGCGACACACTAGGGTCAAACAACACCATAGCAGTGCCCGAGCTTACTACAATCAAACCATAAGTGACCTCCTTAGCTCCATGGGTGGTAATCAGATCCACAATGTTCAACCTGCCTTGAATGTAGTTTCGCTTTAACTTATTGCCTTGCACCTGCTCCTTATGGATATTCTGTTCTAGCTCCTGCTGCTATTGATTCTAGCTTTGATTACTCTCCACAAACTTCTCAAGACAATCATTCTTATAGTGTCCAATTTCACCACAATCATAATCTTCCTCACTAGTAGAAGTATTTGTCTTCATCAAGGTGATAGTAGGAGATGACAGACATGGCTCTTGAGAGCTAAAATGCTACACTTCATCATTAGTTTAATGATACTGATCCTAATCTGTACTCCCAAGCTAATTCATAGGTCATGGCTGATATTCTTCTTGTGTAGCAAAACGAAGATGAGTGCTTCTTAACTGGTGCTGAACGTCAAGCTTTCTCCTCTTATCTTTCATCTCTCAACGCTTGTTCTCAATTATATTTGCTCTGTCCACCAACGTCTGATAGTCGGCATACATCACGGTCATCATCTGTAGTTGCAAACCATCATTCAGTCATTTCAAAAAGGATATCTGTTTCTTAGCATCATTATCCACTTATTCTAGAGCATAATGCAACAACTGAGTGAACATGTCATGATACTCACACACAGTCATAGATCCTTGCTTGAGAACCCAGAACTCATCTGACTTGAGTTCTACCACACCTGTGGTAATGTGGTACGAGCTAAAGCTCTCACTAAACTCCTTCCAGGTGATTTGTCCAACATTGTTGGGACGTCCATACTGGTAAGGCTCCCACCAGTCTTGTGTTGCACCCTAGAGTTGGCTAGACGCAACAAGCACGTTCTCATGGTAGTAACCATCACAGAGACAATCGATGCTTCCAAATGAATAACTAGAACGTATGAAACTTCATCTTGCAACTTCTTCAACTTGGCTATCCCCTTAAGAAAATCAACTAGGGGACACAAAAAAGGTACCTTGCACCTTCTTCCAGATGTGCTAACTAGTATCAAGACATTCTGACATCCCAATGATACTCTCATGTATGGGTAAGAACAAGAAATCTAAAATTCCTCACAAGCAGAAAATAGCAGTGCAGTAAAACAACTATAACTCTCAGTCTGTTAATCCAATGAAGTTGTAGCTTATACCGTTGGAAATCTTATAAAATTCTCCACAAATTCCTTATAGAACACTTTTCCAAATTCCACAGTTCAGGCAGACGAAAACAGTGCACAACAAAAACTACTCCAGACTTCACACAGCACAGGTGCATCGTCTTGTGATTTTCATAACTCCATAACCAAAATAGATATGAGGGTGGTTCTTGTGGTCAAAGAAAGATACCGTAGTCTACTATTGTCCAGAATTTTCTCATTATTTTTGGTCATCCAATAATAGATATATAAGCCGATAAATACAGGTTGCTCCAAGAGACAAGATAGAGGAAATAGGAGAAACCAAAACCCAACTATTTATTGCACTGATCCTTATACGTTAGGCCTATAAACTAAATGAAATTGTGGGAACACCCAACAAGATCATTGCAATCATTACAAAGATTCAAAACAAGCATAAGCACCATGACAATTCAGCAAATCAATAAAGGTGCACAACTCCATCATTCACTCAACTTGCGATATTATCGTTTTTATTACATAAAGGGCACAAACTCATATTCCTTAACTAAGGTGTGGCTACAAGGGCATCTAGGGTAGCATCCCTTGCATGATAGTGAGGACAACACATCTTCCTCTTTGTTGATCTTAGATAGTCTAGCATGACTTCTTCATTCGTCAGTCTCACCAAATGCTTCTTTCGGGTTGGGTATCACTGACATTTTCTCGTAGCAACCTTGTAGTGGTCTGACTTTGGCCACTTCCATGGTACAATTGTTGATTCTTCTATGGCCAAAATTTAACATAAGGTCCTTCCTGCTGGCAATGATAACACATTCTCTTGGCTCGATCTTTAGTGATGTCATACTCCACCGAATTGTTGCTTAGTGTGTTGTCAGCTTGATGACTCTGAAAGTTCATCTTTGTTTGACTGGACCGCTTTCTAGCTCGCTTGCTCTTTTGGGGTTGAAACTCCTTATAGGTGATTGTCCACCCATCTATGCATACCTCATGTGGAAAGAGTAGGGTAATCTTAGCTTGAGAAACTTCTGACTCTTTAGAGTCTGAGTTTATCTGACTAGGGATTGAAGCTGGATGTAACAACGTAGTTGAACTCGAATGTTGATTGCTTCCCAATTCTGGCTCTAGTGAGACCGCCTTCCTCTTCTTATCCACATTAGCTTCACCACTCGGGTTCATCTTGACTTACCTCTTATTAGACCTGTTCTGAAGACAGGGAAAACCATAATGCTTACAACATTGACATTGACACTAACTTCCGAGCGTATTACTACTAGCACCTTCATTGGACTTTATTTTCTTCAAAGCTTCTACCACTTGTCTCTTCACTGGTCCCTTTGGTATGTTGGTTTGACCCTGTGGCAAGCACTGTTGAGAACTACCATGTTGAGTCATTCCTTCTAATAGTTGTTGTTGCATAGCTAAAAGCTTCTCCTTGTCGAATGCAATCAAGGACAATGTAGCCTGGTCCTCTAGACCTTTGATGCTAGTTGTCTTCTCATTATTACCCATCTATTTAGACAAAGAGAGATGATTTAGAATAGAGAGAAGGTTTTCATAACAGAACAGAGGCCGAAGTGAGCATAACTTTTAGCAAATAACAAGGTTAGGGGGAAACAAGAAGTAAGCATAGATGAAGGCATACTAGAATGTCCAGTAATAACTAGGCTTGCGACCTATAGTCAGCATTGCTTTGATACCACTTTATAGCACCCGGTTTTAAGAACAAAACGAGATACACCATATGTGAGCCCAGGAAGTCAAATCTCACATATAGTTACAAATAAGGGCAATACCATAAGACAATGCTTAATACATACCGTATTAGTATAAAGAATACAACCTTAGAGTATAGACAGCGGAAAGACAACTCCGATCTTCAGGTGAAGACTCCACTTCAATAGGGACAACTGACTGGTTGATCACAAGCCCAATTCCTCCAAACTCTAGCAATTTGGTACCCATCCAGGATTTTTCCAAAGATTTAAAAAGTAAAGCAAGCGTAAGTACATGTTGTACTCAACAAATATAACATGGGGTTCATGAGGCTCAAAAGGCTGGCACTAGTTTAACTACGATTAGATTTTAATGAGTCACGATTTTAGCAATTTGGGTGGCAACAAGTTTGTCCACATGCCCACGTAAACACATGATCAGGTAAACATGAATAATGAATAGCATAAACAGTAATCATTAGTGAGCATCTTTATCATAGTATCATTAGTGTTCATCATCTATTCTGTAAGGGTCCAAGGTCGCTCATGACCGTGAGCACGGCTGATATAGCAGTTTTACACTTTGTAGAGGTTGTACACTTTCACTATGAGTCGTGATTTACCCTTTTGCTCGAGGTCACGAGCCTCATAACCCACTACCAAGGAAGGTCAGCAGGGCTCAATATGAAGCCTTTCAAAGGTTCGTCTAACAAGTTAGGGCCATTAGATTCACTCGACCAACAGATGTAGGAACCCCCCTGTCGAATGGCACAATTCCAACACGGCTATACACATAAGAGTAGAGGTTGTCCTATACCTGATTCGGCAAGTCATTCTTACGCTAATAAAGGTAACCTCTAATAAGCTAGAAAAGGTCCTCGTACTGAGCTAAAGCCAGAGCCATGTAGCCCTCACAGCTGTACTGTAAGTCCCATATGTTCGTTTATAGATAAGTCCTTAGGGAGATGAATCTAGAGCACCATAAAATAGCCCAATGCCCTAACCCCCTTGTTCCATGTTGCTAAAAAGCATCTTTTAGTGTTTACTACATATACCATTAGTCAAGTTACAAGATCATGGTTGTAGCTGAGCACTGGCAAAGCTACCCAATGCAATAACCTAAAGGTATCAAGGTACAAGGTACAAAGTACTAGGAAAACCTTAGTGGTAGTCAAGGTTGACACATGCAGCATGAATTAAGTGATTAAAGGTGTGTAGGACAACAAGGAAGATCCCATGCTATACTTTCCTTAAACTCTAATCTTCTTCTAGTCCAAACCTTTCAAGGACTGCTTCTTGATTCACCACGTATAGCTCACCGATTGGACATGATCATAGAACACCACACAAGCATCCATGCAATCATACACAAAGCAAACAATAGATCTAAATTAGAACAGTACTCCAAACATAATAAATAGCAAGTGAAAAGATTTTAAAGATGCTCTACCCGTTATTACGAACACACAGACGCGAAAAGCACTCTAATCGGAGCTACGGTGAAAAAGATACATATATAAGATACTTGAGAGAAATGCCTAAATTGTTTTAAGTCAAATTTAGATTTCAATCTGAAAATTAGAGTAGAATAAAGCATATTTTACTTCTAAATCTTGTTGCATAGTTATTAATCAAATTAGCATTTAAACCATGAAATTCCAGAGCTCATGACATGGAAAACATTGATACTAATGCATAGATTATGTCGTTATGAATCTAACGCAACTTGAATGGGTTAAATCAGAGTTAAAACGGAGAAGATATGGCCTAATGAAGATAGTGGCAATTTTGTAAATAGATAGAACTTGATTTTCAAGTTAAAATAAATAAAATCTGATTTTTAAGTCTAGCCGAGGACTGCAGGTACTATTTTAAGAAAAGGAGGGGCTCTTTAGCAAAACTAAAGGGACGGCGGGTTATATACTTAAAAACTTGGAGGACTCTTTAATAAAATGACCCGCGAAGGGGTACGATCTATTTTCAACCGTTGATCCTAAATCGAACGGCTATGGTGGCTCCGGGGCTCAGACTGGCCGGAATAGAGGGTCATGCGGTGGTCGGCCATTGCCGGCAATGAAGCTCATCGGCATAGCTCGGAAAATGGGCTACGGGCAATGATTTTCAACAGGAAAAGCATGGGAAGCAAGAGGAGTTCAAAACGAACTCAAAGGAGGGGTTTAGAGCGGCTGCGATGGCACGGTGGTGACACGGTGCTCAATTTGGCGGCTTGGAAATCTGGCGATGCACTGGCGACGTGGCTAGAAGAAAAGAGAGCGAGAGAGGGGCGCGGCGAAGACTACCGGCTTCGTTACCTTGTCCCGAAGCGCGGCAGATAGCTCGGCGAGTCGACGAGGCGGTGGTTGGACAAGTCCCGCGGCAGCGGGGGCTTGTGAGCTTGCGGCGGCGCAGCTTAGGGCATGGAGGCGCTACGGATTGCTCAGCTTTGATGGGAAAGTGGCCCGGGTATGGGCGGCTGCAATTTATGGGGCGATTCGGCTTGGGTGGCACGACAAGGAGTTGACGTGAGCGATGCAACGGAGTCCAAGGCGGACACGCGTGAGGAAGACGGCGTCGACAAGCAGACCCGGCATGTCAGTGGAAGTAGGCGGGGAAAGGCATGGGACCGGCTAGTCAGTCGGACAGAGAGAGGAGGCGGAGTGCATCGGTGCACACGCTTGGCCGATCGACTAGGCCGACTGCGGGAGGGAGAAAGGGAGCGGAGAGAACGCTTGGGCTGGCACAGAAGCCAGCCCACGTGGTTGAGTGAGGGGAGAGGAGAAGGTGCAGGGCGGCTGATGGGCCAAAAGAGGGAGAGGGAGTGTTTTCCATTTTCTATTTTCAATACAAATTCAAATATGATCCAAATCAAATTCCAATATAGTATCAAATATACTTTTCAATTCCAATAAAAATGAGCAATTTTAGTAAGCTTCCAAAAATAAATTTTACAACCCTTTTTAAACTCTTTTATTTTCCAACTCTCTTTTTCTTTCTTTTGTTTTACTTCAAAGCCATTTTTAATTTATTTCCAAAAGCAATTCAAACCATTTTCAAATTTACAAAAACATTTTGAATTCATTTTGAATTTTGGATTCAACCACTCATTGCAATAGATCAAATGCACCGGCATGTATGCACATCCTTGTTGCTACTCCTTATGATGAATTTTAATTTAATGAAAATTATTATTTTCCCTATGTTTCACGAGCACAAAAATTCATAAATAAATCATTTTAATCCTATTTTCAAAAATACAAATTTTAGGGTGTTACACTGCGCTTCTTGTGCTTTGAGCTGATGCAATATTTTAGGCAGTAAATAGAAGTTTTAATAGAAACTTGATAAATCGTTGATGGTAAGGGATAACAAACATACAGGTAGGAAATGTTCTCTGTCTCATATCAATTCCTACAGGAAAATCCTACGTACTTTGCTAGATAAGCTAAGGTGACCATCGACAAAGGAACCAAGTATGCCCTAAATCCAACTCTTTTTCTCCAAATTATGGATAGAGAGCTCCAATTACAAACATGCTTAGATCTGAGATTGGGAGAGAAAGAGAGAGAAGGGGGAACGAGGGGGGACCAACTAACATTAGCTGACGATGCTGGCGCCGCCACCGGTTGGAGTTCCCACATTTGATCTAGAAGAGAGTGAGTCTGAGAAGGTGCGCACAAGAGATAGGAGGCGACAGCTAGGGTTCATGTCAAGGGATATGGCGGCATCAGGTCAGTGCTTGTGGTTGGCCGAGTGTCATTCAGCATGAAGCCACAGATTACTTTAGCCTTGAAATGGTTGAACTACATTTTAGCAATGAGCAATGGGAGATGTCTATGAGATCTTGGTTGAGGAACCCATTCATCACCACCATATTAGGAACTGATGAGTTGAAGACTTCTGCTTAACCAGGACACTTTCTCATCCATTGTGCTGGAAGTGCTCATCAACCGAATTCATAATACATGCCTGTTATTGGAATCCATTTCCCTCCAACGCTCCCTCTCTCTCTCCACATGCACACAACAAAACACACACCTCTTTTGTGAATAAGTGGTCTTACTCCCATGGTGTGAGTAGTGAAATTCCATCCAAAGCTTGAAGTTGTGTTGCAAGAGATTGATACCTTTTATGGCTTAGGTACATCATCATCTTGCACATTTAAGCTAGTTGAGACTTTACTCCTTGAGATCAATAACTTTTAGTCTCAAAGACAAACACTTTTATCTTACCATGGTACAAAGGTATTATTGTGACACTTTAGGACATAAGGATCCTGTGCCTCCTTGGTTGTTTTGCGAGGGACCAAACATTACCACCTAAGGTGCAAGGTCATAACATGTCAAAGAGCTGGAGAGAAACTGGTGTATCCTCAACTCCTTGGTTGTTTTGTGAGGGACAAAACATTACCACCTCAGGTGCAAGGTCATAACATGTCAAAGGGCTGGAGAGACACTGGTGTATCCTCAATGATAGTAGGTAGCAAAAAGTGCTCTGGATGTGTCGAATACTTCCTTGATTGTATGCAAATATTTGGTTGTGGCCTTCTAGGGAGCAAGTTGAGCATGCTGCTTTGTTGGCCACATCTAATGACTTGCTTTGTTGGCCACATCTAATGACTTGGTCTAAGAGTGGAACTATTTGATGTTGAACAACCTTAACATCTTTAAGGTTGTTCTCTTTGTGGTGCATGACTAGGGTGTTTCTCTCGCATTGGTTGCTACAACAGATTGTACATGGGCAAGAAGGAGTGGTACTTCTTCTACTAGAAGGACCGCAAATACCCGACAGGGCTGAGGGCGAATCGGGCCACAGAGGCCGGTTACTCAAAAGCAACCGGCTAGGACAAGGAGGTCTACAATACCAAAGAATGGGTGGTGCTGCTCATCAGCATGAAGAAGACACTAGACTTCTACAAGGTTGGCCATTTGGTAGCTGTTCGGTTATATGAATCGCTTGGCTAGCTTGCACGCCTAGGCGAGAAAATTCTTGTCCTTGTATGTGAGTTAATTCTGCATACACAGGCATCCCAAATAGGCACCAAATCAAACTAGCACCACCACAACATCCTTCACCCTCATCGGATTGAGTTCCCTAGCACAAATCATGTTTCTTTAGATTTAGGCATGCTATCACCGAAATGACCTCCTCCACCATTGGATTGAGGCTCATCATCAACAAATCTATGTCTGCTTTTGGAAGAATGATGTCTGATTTAAGGTGTAAAATGTAATCCAGGACGATTGGAATCACGCTTAGCTTGGTGCTAGATTCACATTTCTACGCGTGGAGTAGAAATGTAAACAACATTTCTTTAAATTTCTACTAGTGGAGTAGAAATGTAAACAACATTTTGATTATCCAAGGCCCAATTTTTGAAGCAATACCAGTAACAAGGCACGTGCGAGTAATCTAATTGATTGTCTCCGTTGCTTTTGAAAGGATGATCGTCTTGGTTGTTTTCGACGGAACGATTGTCTCAGTTACTTTTGATGGAACGGTCATCTCAGTATCTTTTGACGGAACAACCACCTCAGTCGCTGTAACTAATCTTCTGTGCTTCTTGAACTTTGAGCTGATGCAACATTTTAGGCAGTAAATAGAAGTTTTAATAGAAACTTGATAAATCGTTGAAGGTAAGGGATAACAAACATACAGGTAAGAAAATGTTCTCTGTCTCATATCAATTCCTACAGGAAAATCCTACGTGCTTTGCCAAATGAGCTGAGGTGACCATTGACAAAGGAACCAAGTATGCCCTAAATCCAACTCTTTTTCTGCAAATTATGGCAAGAGAGCTCCAATTACAAACATGCTTAGATCCATGATTGGGAGAGAAAGAGAGAGAAGGGGGAACGAGGGGGGACCAACTAACATTAGCTGACGATGGTGGTGCCGCCACCGGTTGGAGTTCCCACACTAGATCTAGAAGAGAGTGAGTCCGAGAAGGTGCGCACAAGAGATAGGAGGCGACAGCTAGGGTTTATCTCAAGGGATATGGCTGCATCAGGTCAGTGCTTGTGGTTGGCCGAGTGTCAATTAGCATGCCGCCACATATTACCCTAGCCTGGAAATGGTTGAACCACATTTCAACAATGAGCAATGGGAGATGTCTATGAGATCTTGGCTGAGGAACCCATTCACCACCACTATATTAGGAACTGATGAGTTGAAGACTTCTGCTTAACCTGGACACTTTCTCATCCATTGTGCTGGAAGTGCTAGTCAACCGAATTCATAATACGCACCTGTTATTGGAATTCATTTCCCTCCATCGCTCCCTCTCTCTCACACCATGCACACGACAAAACACGCACCTCTTTTGTGAATAAGTGGTCTTACTACCCTAGTGTGGGTAGCGAAATTCGATCCAAAGCTTGAAATTGTATTGCAAGAGAATGAGACCTTTAATGCCTTAGGTACATCATCAACTTGCACATGTAAGCTAGTTGAGACTTTACTCCTTGAGATCAATAACTTTTAGTCTCAAAGAGAAACACTTTTATCATACCATGGTACAAAGGTACTATTGTGATACTTGAGGACATAAGGATCCTATGCCTATTTGGTTGTTTTGTGAGGGACGAAACATTACCACCTTAGGTGCAAGGTCATAAACATGTCAAAGAGGTAGAGAGAAACTGGTGTATCCTCAACTCCTTGGTTGTTTTGTGAGGGACAAAACATTACCACCTCAGGTGCAAGGTCATAACATGTTAAAGAGCTAGAGAGACACTGGTGTGTCCTCAATGATAGTAGGTAGAAAAAAAGTACTCTGGATGTGTCGAACACTTCCTTGAGTGCATGCAAATATATGGTTCTAGCCTTCTAGGGAGCAAGTTGAGCATGCTGCTTTGTTGTCCACATCTAATGATTTGGTGTAAGAGTAGAACTATTTGATGTCGAACAACCTTAATATCTTTAAGGTTGTTGTCTTTGTGGTGCATGACTAGGGTGTTTCTCTCGCATTGGTTGCTACAGTAGATTGTACATGGGCAAGAAGGAGTGGTACTTCTTCTACCAGAAGGACCGCAAATAGCCGACAGGGCTGAGGGCGAATCAGGCCACAGAGGCCGGTTACTCGAAAGCAACCGGCTAGGACAATGAGGTCTACAATACCAAAGAATGGGTGGTGCTGCTCGTCAGCATGAAGAAAACACTGGACTTCTACAAGGCTGGCTGTTTGGTATCTGTTCGGTTATATAGTTCACTTGGCTAGCTTGCACGCCTATGTAGGTGAGTTAATTCGGCATACACAGGCGTCCCAAATAGGCACTAAATTAAACTAAAATCAAACTAGCACCACCACTACATCCTTCACCCTCATTGGATTGAGTTCCGTAGCACAAATCAAGTTATTTAGATTTAGGCATGCTATCCCCGAAATGACCTCCTCCACCATTGGATTGAAGCTCATCATAAACAAATCGATGTCTGCTTTTGGAAGAATGATATCTGATTTAAGGTGTAAAATGTAATCCAGGGCGATAGGAATCACGCTTAGCTTGGTGCTAAATTCACATTTATACACGTGGAGTAGAAATGTAAACAATAATTCTTTAAATTTCTACACGTGGAGAAGAAATGTAAACACCATTTTGATTATCCAATGCCCAATTTTTGAAGCAATACCTGTAACAAGGGACGTGCAAGTAATATGATTGATTGTCTCAGTTGCTTTTGAAAGAACGATCGTCTTGGTTCTTTTTGACAGAACGATTGTCTCAATTACTTTTGATGGAACGATCATCTCAGTATCTTTTGACGGAACAACCCCCAGTCGCTGTAACTAATCTTCTACGTTTCTTGTGCTTTGAGCTGATGCAACATTTTAGGCAGTAAATAGAAGTTTTAATAGAAACTTGATGAATCATTGATGGTAAGGGATAACAAACATACAGGTAGGAAAATGTTCCCGGTCTCATATCAATTCCTACAGGAAAATCCTACGTACTTTGCCAAATGAGCTGAGGTGACCATCGACAAAGAAACCAAGTATGCCCTAAATCCAACTCTTTTTCCCCAAATGATGGCTAGAGAGCTCCAATTACAAACATGCTTATATCCAAGATTGGGAAAGAAAGAGAGAGAAGGGGAAACGAGGGGGGGGGGGGGGGGGGGGAACAACTAACATTAGCTGACAATGGTGGCGCCGCCACCGGTTGGAGTTCCCACACTAGATCTAAAGAGAGTGAGTCAGAGAAGGTGCGCACAAGAGATAGGAGGCGACAGCTAGGGTTCATGTCAAGGGATATGGTGGCATCAGGTCAGTGCTTGTGGTTGGCCGAGTGTCATTCAGCATGCTACCACAGATTACTCTAGGCTCGAAATGCTTGAACCACATTTTAGCAATGAGCAATGGGAGATGTCTATGAGATCTTGGTTGAGGAACCCATTCACCACCACCATATTAGGAACTGATGAGTTGAAGGCTTCTGCTTAACCAAGGCACTTTCTCATCCATTGTGCTGGAGGTGCTCATCAACCGAATTCATAATACGTGCCTGTTATTGGAATCCATTTCCTCCATCTCTCCCTCTCTCTCTCCACATGCTTCACCACCACCATATTAGGAACTGATGAGTTGAAGGCTTCTGCTTAACCAAGGCACTTTCTCATCCATTGTGCTGGAGGTGCTCATCAACCGAATTCATAATACGTGCCTGTTATTGGAATCCATTTCCTCCATCTCTCCCTCTCTCTCTCCACATGCACACAACAAAGCACACACCTCTTTTGTGAATAAGTGTTCTTACTCCTCTGGGGTGGGTAGTGAAATTCCATCCAAAGCTTGAAGTTGTGTTTCAAGAGATTGAGACCTTTTATGGCTTAGGTACATCATCAACTTGCACATTTAAGCTAGTTGAGACTTTACTCCTTGAGATCAATAAATTTTAGTCTCAAAGAGAAACACTTTTATCTTAGCGTGGTACAAAGGTATTATTGTGACACTTGAGGACATGAGGATCCTATGCCTCCTTGGTTGTTTTGTGAGGGACAAAACATTACCACCTGAGGTGCAAGGTCATAACATGTCAAAGAGCTAGAGAGAAACTGGTGTATCCTCAACTCCTTGGCTGTTTTGTGGGGGACAAAACATTACCACCTCAGGTGCAAGGTCATAACATGTCAAAGGGCTGGAGAGACACTGGTGTATCCTCAATGATAGTAGGTAGCAAAAAGTACTCTGGATGTGTCGAGCACTTCCTTGAGTGTATGCAAATATATGGTTCTAGCCTTCTAGGGAGCAAGTTGAGCATGGTGCTTTGTTGGCCACATCTAATGACTTGGTCTAAGAGTAGAACTATTTGATGTTGAACAACCTTAACATCTTTAAGGTTGTTGTCTTTGTGGTGCTTGACTAGGGGGTTTCTCTCGCATTGGTTGCTACAACAGATTGTACATGGGCAAGAAGGAGTGGTACTTCTTCTACTAGAAGGACCGCAAATTCCCGACAGGGCTGAGGGCAATTCGGGCCACAGAGGCCGGTTCCTCGAAAGCAACCGGCTAGGACAAGGAGGTCTACAATACCAAAGAATGGTTGGTGCTGCTCGTCACATGAAGAAGACACTGGACTTCTACAAGGGTCGCCATTTGGTAGCTGTTCAATTATATAGTTCGCATGGCTAGCTTGCACGCCTATGCGAGGAAATTCTTGCCCTTGTAGGTGAGTTAATTCGGCAAACACAGGCGTCCCAAATAGGCACCAAATCAAACTAAAATCAATCTAGCACCACCACAACATCCTTCACCCTCATCAGATTGAGTTCCCTAGCACAAATCAATTTTCTTTAGATTTAGGCATGCTATCACCGAAATGACCTCCTCCACCATTGCAATGAGGCTCATCATCAACAAATCTATGTCCGCTTTTCGAAGAACAATGTCTGATTTAAGGTGTAAAATGTAATCCTGGATGATTGGAATCACGCTCAGCTTGGTGCTAGATTCATATTTCTACGCGTGGAGTAGAAATGTAAACAGCATTTCTTTAAATTTCTACGTGTGGAGAAGAAATGTAAACAACATTTTGATTATCCAACGCCCAATTTTTGAAGCAATACCTGTAACAAGGGACGTGCAAGTAATATGATTGATTGTCTCAGTTGCTTTTGAAAGAACGATCGTCTTGTTTGTTTTTGACGGAACGATTGTCTCAGTTACTTTTGATGGAACGATCAGCTCAGTATCTTTTGACGGAACAACCACCTCAGTCGCTGTAACTAATCTTCTGCGCTTCTTGTGCTTTGAGCTGATGCAACATCTTAGGCAGTAAATGAAAGTTTTAATAGAAACTTGATAAATCATTGAAGGCAAGGGATAACAAGCATACAGGTAGGAAAATGTTCTCTATCTCATATCAATTCCTACAGGAAAATCCAGCATGCTTTGCCAGATAAGGTGAGGTGACCATCGACAAAGGAACCAAGTATGCCCTAAATCCAACTCTTTTTCTCCAAATTATGGCTAGAGACCTCCAATTACAAACATGCTTAGATCCGAGATTGGGAGAGAAAGAGAGAGAAGGGGGAACGAGGGGGGACGAACTAACATTAGCTGACGATGGTGGTGCCACCACCGGTTGGAGTTCCCACACTAGATCTAGAAGAGAGTGAGTCTGAGAAGGTGCGCACAAGAGATAGGAGGCGACAGCTAGGGTTCATGTCAAGGGATATGGCTGCATCAGGTCAGTGCTTGTGGTTGGCCGAGTGTCATTCAGCATGCCGCCACAAATTACCCTAGCCTGGAAATGGTTGAACCACATTTCAACAATGAGCAATGGGAGATGTCTACGAGATCTTGGCTGAGGAACCCATTCCCCACCACTATATTATGAACTGATGAATTGAAGAGTTCTGCTTAACCTGGACACTTTCTCATCCATTGTGCTAGAAGTGCTAATCAACCGAATTCATAATACGCACCTGTTATTGGAATCCATTTCCCTCCATCGCTCCGTCTCTCTCTCACCATGCACACGACAAAACACGCACCTCTTTTGTGAATAAGTGGTCTTACTACCCTAGTGTGGGTAGCAAAATTCGATCCAAAGCTTGAAGTTGTATTGCAAGAGAATGAGACCTTTTATGCCTTAGGTACATCATCAACTTGCACATGTAAGCTAGTTGAGACTTTACTCCTTGAGATCCATAACTTTTAGTCTCAAAGACAAACACTTTTATCAAACCATGGTACAAAGGTACTATTGTGACACTTGAGTACATAAGGATCCTATGCCTGCTTGGTTCTTTTGTGAGGGACAAAACATTACCACCATAGGTGCAAGGTCATAAACATGTCAAAGAGCTAGAGAGAAACTAGTGTATCCTCAACTCCTTGGTTGTTTTGTGAGGCACAAAACATTACCACCTCAGGTGCAAGGTCATAACATGTTAAAGAGCTAGAGAGACACTGGTGTATCATCAATGATAGTAGATAGAAAAAAAGTACTCTGGATGTGTCGAACACTTCCTTGAGTGTATGCAAATATATGGTTCTAGCCTTCTAGGGAGCAAGTTGAGCATGGTGCTTTGTTGGCCACATCTAATGACTTGGTCTAAGAGTAGAACTATTTGATGTTGAACAACCTTAATATCTTTAAGGTTGTTGTCTTTGTGGTGCATGACTAGGGTGTTTCTCTCGCATTGGTTGCTACAGCAGATTGTACATGGGCAAGGAGGAGTGGTACTTCTTCTACCAGAAGGACCGCAAATACCCGACAGGGCTGAGGTCGAATTAGGCCACAGAGGCCGGTTACTCGAAAGCAACCGGCTAGGACAATAAGTTCTACAATACCAAAGAATGGGTGGTGCTGCTCGTCAGCATGAAGAAGACACTGGACTTCTACAAGACTGGCCGTTTGGTATCTGTTCGGATATATAGTTCGCTTGGCAAGCTTGCACGCCTGGGCGAGGAAATTCGTGTCCTTGTAGGTGAGTTAATTCGGCATACACAGGCGTCCCAAATAGGCACTAAATCAAACTAAAATCAAACTAGCACCACCACAACGTCCTTCACCCTCATCGGATTGAGTTCCCTAGCACAAATCAAGTTATTTAGATTTAGGCATGCTATCCCCGAAATGACCTCCTCCACCATTGGAATGAGGCTCCTCATCAACAAATCTATGTCCGCTTTTGGAAGAACAATGTCTGATTTAAGGTGTAAAATGTAATCCACGACGATTGGAATCACGCTTAGCTTGGTGCTAGATTCATATTTCTACACGTGGAGTAGAAATGTAAACAACATTTCTTTAAATTTCTATGCGTGGAGAAGAAATGTAAACAATATTTTGATTATCCAATGCCCAATTTTTGAAGCAATACCTGTAACAAGGGACATGCAAGTAATATGATTGATTGTCTCAGTTGCTTTTGAAAGAACGATCGTCTTGTTTGTTTTTGACGGAACGATTGTCTCAGTTACTTTTGATGGAACGATCAGCTCAGTATCTTTTGACGGAACAACCACCTCAGTCGCTGTAACTAATCATTTGCGCTTCTTGTGCTTTGAGCTGATGCAACATCTTAGGCAGTAAATGAAAGTTTTTATAGAAACTTGATAAATCATTGAAGGCAAGGGATAACAAGCATACAGGTAGGAAAATGTTCTCTGTATCATATCAATTCCTACAGGAAAATCCAGCATGCTTTGCCAAATAAGCTGAGGTGACCATCGAGAAAGGAACCAAGTATGCCCTAAATCCAACTCTTTTTCTCCAAATTATGGCTAGAGAGCTCCAATTACAAACATGATTAGATCCGGGAATGGGAGAGAAAGAGAGAGAAGGGGGAACGAGGGGGGACCAACTAACATTAGCTGACGATGGTGCTGCCGCCACCGGTTGGATTTGCCACACTAGATCTAGAAGAGAGTGAGTAAGAGGAGGTGTGCACAAGAGATAGGAGGGGACAGCTAGGGTTCATCTCAAGGGATATGGCAGCATCAGGTCAGTGCTTGTGGTTGGCCGAGTGTTATTCAGCATGCCGCCACAGATTACTCTAGCCTGGAAATGGTTGAACCACATTTCAGCAATGAGAAATGGGAGATGTCTATGAGATCTTGGTTGAGGAACCCATTCACCACCACCATATCAGGAACTGATGAGTTGAAGATTTTTGCTTAACCAGGATACTTTCTCATCCATTGTGCTGGAAGTGCTAATCAACCGAATTTATGGCTTAGGTACATCATCAACTTGCACATTTAAGCTAGTTGAGACTTTACTCCTTGAGATCAATAACTTTTAGTCTCAAAGACAAACACTTTTATCTTACCATGGTACAAAGGTATTATTGTGACACTTGAGGACATAAGGATCCTGTGCCCCCTTGGTTGTTTTGAGAGGGACAAAACATTACCACCTGAGGTGCAAGGTCATAACCTGTCAAAGAGCTGGAGAGACACTGTTTTCTCCTCAACTCCTTGGTTGTTTTGTGAGGGACAAAACATTACCACCTCAGGTGCAAGGTCACAACACGTCAAAGAGCTGGACAGACACGGGTGTATCCTCAATGATAGTAGGTAGAAAATAGTATTCTGGATGTGTCGAGCACTTCCTTGAGTGTATGCCAGTAGATGGTTCTAGCCTTCTAGGGAGCAAGTTGAGCATGCTGCTTTGTTGACCACATCTAATCACTTGGTCTAAGAGTAGAACTATCTGATGTTGAACAACCATAACATCTTTAAGGCTGTTGTCTTTGTGGTGCATGACTTGGGTGTTTCTCTCACATTGGTTGCTATAGCAGATTGTACATGGGTGTCTCTACTCTCATGCACCTTAGTAATTAGCATCAAAAGTAAAAATACATTTGTGGTATAGGTACACATTGTGTGAACGAATTATCGTGCATCTTCATTGACTAATAGATACATAGTTTTACAATCACCCACTTCGTAGGAAGGAGACATAGAAGAAAGAGAATGGTGATTATGCTCCTTATTTTTCCTTGATAATGGGCGACTGTGCTCTAGAACACCACATAAGGTTTTTGTTTTGACTACACAATAGAGCGGCACATCTTTATATCATAGAGGGAAGAAATAGCAGTCCCTTACAAAATATTGTCCTTGTCTTCACCACTCCCTCTGTCCCCCAGTTGTAGTCGTTGTAGGTTTGAGGCCAGAACCCAAGGCAGGAGGTAAAATACTGGAACACCCCTATGCATTGAGAAGACATGATGGCAGACTGGGATGGAAAGCATTCACACACCAACGTTTTTGCATTAAAAAATACTACAGCCAACGCTTTGGCTTGCCTCATTCCATGCACCTGCATTTTTTAGCCTTTAAACAAAATGAACAGGAAGTAAGTTGTGGACGATAACGACATGATGGATGGACAGGTTCTGTACTTCGATATAGGGTGGGACTCACACCTAAGGCTAAAACGACATTCATTTGGGGACGTATTTTGAATCCTAAAACGACCACTATTATGGGATGGAGGGAGTAGGAGACAAGGGAAGGTTGCCCGACATCATGTTCTTTAGATTTATATGGCATCGAGGATTTCAACAAGCATTTCGATGGCTCAAATGTGGTTGGGCCATAGAAGAGTGTTGCATATGCAGACTTAGAATTTAATGACCCACTTTTTCTCATGTCTACAAACATTGTCAGCCTCTTGTGTGGAAGGTGTAGCAATAATTTAGATCAAGTTCCGTTCCTATTCATAGTGCATGATTCCCTTACCTAGGGAAAAAATGATGATCTTGGACTAGGTTGAGGCATCCGAGATCCTCCAACATAGGTTGAGGCCTAGGCTGAGCTGCTCCGCATGCATCCAAGGAAGCCTCGGGAGGGGAGCAATGTCGAGAGGGGTGTTCACACTTAATTAGGTCACACACTCGATAAGAAGCAAAATCGCTCGATGTAAGACCTAGCCAACTTTGAGGTCGGCGGCGCCTAAGGGATGTCCGCACACAGACCTTGTGCCTCTTGCGATGAGCGCGATACGCACGACACGTTGCCAAAGGAGCCTCATTGGGAGTGCGACACGCAAGACACACCGGCGAGTTCTCTTGAGACCCAAAATCCCACACGCCTGGGAGGGATCCCGTCGGGGCGTGTGGCGGCTATGGGCTGCCCTAGCCGGCCTGACCGCTCTAGAGCGTCATCGTCGTCGATGCCCTAGCCATGCAGCACCGATGAAGAATGAGAATAAGAGATAGATGGGAAAAGAGGATAAAGAGAGGTTGTAGATGTGTTTTTGGCGATTGGATAGTCGGGGACTCAATCAGCCATGTACTCCTTATTTTATAAGGAGTAGGGGTGGTCTTATCCCGTAGGAAGACTAGTGTGGTACTATTATTAATGTTGCTTTATAGAGTTATCCTTAGATTGAGCCAAAACTGGAATAGGCCTCTTAAAATTGGCAAGGGCCCAATTTGAGTGTCAACAAGGGGATAGGAGCAGTGGCCGAGCTAGCAACATAATAT